>NC_091692.1:318030-621060 GCF_041296265.1 Equus caballus | reverse complement strand
AGCATGGAAGAAAGAAGTCCACACTAAAGATATAAATCCTGGGAATCATCATATGAAGCCATGGATGTAAATACATCCACCATCAGATTATAAAGAAAGCAGAAAGCTTTCTGTAGAATGCTAAATGATACTCATATATCAGTGGTAGAGTGTATAATAAAGAATTCATTAAGAATACCAAGAAGAAATGGCTAGGAATTTAGAAGGACAACAGTATAAGATGACGTCATGGAAGGCAATAGACCTTCAAGAAATGTAGTATGGTTACTAGTGTCAAATGTCACCAGGAGTAAGATCAGAAAAGATGGCACAGTTATTAAAGAGAATTATTTCAGGCTGTGACGGATGAGGGCACTTAAGAGTTAATGGCAGTGAATTTCTTAGAGCACATATAAAAATGCAGATAACTCAAAAAACATCATCGTGACTCAAAGAGGCAAGAAGGTTAAGAGTAGATATGTAAAATGGTAATAGTAGCTAAGACGTATGGAGCTCATACAATCTGTCATTTCTAAGTAATTTATATTTGTAAGTAATATATCTGTACTCATATTAACCCTTACAGGTAACAACAAATAACTGAGGAATGCAGAGCTTCATTCAAACCTCATAAGAAATAACAAATAACAGAGATGCAGTGTTTCAGTTTCAAAAACAGAGATACGGAAAGATTCAGAGCCACCCAAGTTCACGGAGCTCATAATTGACAGAGCTGGAATTTTTACCTGCATTGATTTTTAGCCTCTACTCAATATTGCCACAGCTATAAACAGAAGAGAGTGAGAAAGAGTTTAGCATCTTCACATGGAGGGAAGAAATCATTCATTCTCTGAGGTTTTATGAGTCTTCCAAAAAACTCACTGAAGTCCATGCTTTTTATACTGAGTACTTTAAAAGATATTCTAATTATCTGACCAGCATAAGTTCCTGTATGGTGCCTACCACATCTCCTAGGTTAGGGCTCAGCTTGAGTATCAGCATCAGAGAGAGAATTTCGCTGATCTCCTAATGTAAAGTGGGTAGTCTTGAAAACACGTATCCATTCTGTAATTAAAAATGTTATTTTGTTTTCTTTATATTTATCGCTCCATTCCCTAAAACCTGAAAAAGACAAGGACTTTGTCTGCCATATTCATGAATGTATAATCAGAAAGCAGCAGTATTTATGGCACAGAATAAAAATGCTTTAAAGTTTTCTGAGGAAGGCATGAATGAATAAATGAATGGATGGATGGATGAATGAATGAACAAATGGACCAAATATGATGGTAAAGTTTAAAAATAAAATTTTGAGGACTACAAGGTGAAAAATAAAGTCACACTACTTCCTTATGTGAAAGACAAACAGAAACATCTGGGATGTTTCAATAATTCTTTAAAAGCAAAAGGACAGAAAATTGAACCATGGGCAGTCCTAAACAAATTGTATACCTATAATTTCTAAACAATAATACACCATTAACCTAATAATCCTTCACAAAATTATGACATGGGTTTACCATAGTTCAAATTTATATTGCTAACACAGATGTATTAGACAAAAAGCAATGCAACATTGTTTAGAAATAAAGCAAAAATGACCAAAGACAAGTGTCTAGGGAACTGATAAATTTTATTAATGTGACCAATTGCTTAATAATTTACATTTTAAGGTAGTTCCCATAATTATCTGATTTTACTGTAAGAATTATAAATATTTTGGTATGCTTACACCTGTGTTGTTCCCTTTGCTGAGCAAGGAATAACTAATTTACAGAGATGGAAACCATTTGTGTGTGTGTGTCTGCCAACATGCGTCATAAACTAGAAGCTTATGTGTACAGTGAATCAACTAATTGCAAACACACATAGAGAAAAATTATAGCAGAAGACAACAGTCCTTTCAGTGCAGCACAAATAATTGCTTTTAACGAGACTAGCTTGAGTTAAAATTTTTAGGTAGGATTAGCTCTTAGAGAATATAATTTAGAAAACTAATTTTGCAGCAACAGATTCATTTTCTCCGATGCAGAGGGAGAGGAGCTGCAGAAGCATCAGTAAACTTCCTACCTGCTTCTACACTGCAGGTGGTTCTGCCGTCAGTCCCGTTACTCTAGGCTGAGTAGCAAAACCGTATTTCAGGGAGAATGGAAAAATAATTGGTTACCATGGAGATACCAGATACCAGGGTGTTGCCTGCCACCATCTAGGCTTGTTTGCCAACCAGAGACTTCTATATTTCTAGCTGTTAATAAGATGATCATGTAAACTTTTAATCATTTTAATACTTTAAGGAGGCTTGATAAGGCCTGACAGGCTAATTTCATCACAAAGCATCTGGACTTTTGGCTAGAACATATAAAAGTTAATATGGTTATATTAGTCAGATGATTATGGCAGTCTAAATCTGTTTGTGAATGTATATATCCACAAAGCTTCCAAAACATAGCACATGGAAGTGAAAAGACTAAAATGTGTGAAAAGTTTGAGAACTAATGGCTTTGGAAATAAGGCGGCTCAGAAACTTAAGCCACACAATTTTTTTAAATGAGGATGAATATAAACATCACAAATGGAAAACTTTATAATTTTATGATTAATATTAATCTAAATGCAAATTTTAGAAAGTGAGAGAAGTGGCAATAATCATGAAAGTAAGTTCTTACACTAGATTTAAACTACTTAAACGTAGTCTGTCTTCTTCCTTTGCACATTGTGAGGGGCAGTGCTCCAGATTTCAGCTTTGTCCCTTTTTGTAAAAAAATATTTAAATATCCTAGCTGTGCCTCAGCTCGCCTTTCATGTCAGAAAGTAGCATGGCATTTTTCAAATTACGTTCATGAAATTGTTATCTTGAAAACATTGTCACTACAATTTGGCATTCATTCATTATTCAAAAAAGTTTCAACCACTTCAAATTACCTAAAATAACAAGTGTTTCTAACATCTACTTCAGTCATTGGGAGAGTCACTGTAGCACGTGTTGGATAGAGTAATGGTGCAGAAAGACCTGGCGTGCATGATGTCCCAGCCACCACAGAAGTGTGGGAGCATCCTGCTTCCCTGGCAGGGCTGTAGAGTGAGGATGTCCTCACGCCAGCCTCTCCCAGGTCGTCTCTGAGGGTCGTGGATTCATGGGGAATCTGCCGTCTGCACGTCCCCAGGTCTCACTGGAGATGGTGTCCACTCCAGTCAGCCGGAGGGGGCAGGGCGTGGAGCCAGTTCTGGAAGGTGCGGACAGCACACTGCTCCAGCTTCAGTGTATAAACTCATCAGCCCTCTCAGCACATCCACATTCGAGGGAGGATTGCAATTATAGTTAGTTTTTTGACTAGGGAGCTGCTTCTCAGTGATTATTTTTTGTAAGGGAGCATGTGGCTTTTGGTGGACAGCTAATGAACTGCTCGCAAAATATGAAGAAATAGTATGACTTTAATATATGTTTAGCATTTTATTTACATATTTTATTTTAACAAAGTGATATATTTTATGCACACTTAAGGCCATCTCTAAATACTCTTTAATCCCATTCCTCATCTTTAATCTTCTAAGCTAATCATTCTCACAAAGAGATTATATGAAGAGCTATTTTTTTTTACTTTGTATTAAGTAAACCTTTATTTTTTTACTTCGTATTAAGTAAACGTTGTGAAATTTCAGTTGTACATTATTGTTTATCAGTCGTGTTGTACATGCACCATGTCACGCTTTGTGCCCACCCCTAGACCCCCCTTTCCTCTGGTAACCACGAATCTGTTCTCTTTGCACTTGACAATGTTTTTTTAAAGTTTTATACATGTTAAACCAGAAATTATAATTGTTTCCTTTTATGGTGAGCCTGGGTCACCAAATCACCATGCAGAGGAGAAGGACCCGCTGAGGACAAAGACCTGTTTTCAAAAATTGCATGAGTGAGAACGAACTTTCATTGCGTTTAAGCTGCTATATACATGTGGCTCTGTCCTTAACAAATTAGCCTCCACTGACTAATTCAGACTAGAAAGGACTGATTGCTTGAGAAATATGTGAAGCCTTAAATTGAACAATTATTTCTACTTCGGCCCACTATGTGTATATAACTACTCACTCTCTGCAGATGTGTCCGAGAGCTTCCCTTGCCCTAAAGCCTTGTCAACATACCTTGCATTATATAACTTGGGCAAATTTTGCATTTGTTTTTCATATATGCATGCATTACCTATTCAAATAAATAAATACGATTAAAAGTAAATATTGAAAATATAAACAGTTACTATGCAAAGAAGAGGGAAAAGTATTTAGACTTTACAAGTCAGAAGATTTTTCAATCATGCATAAGTCAGATAAAGAGAAAAGCAAGATCAATCAATAAAAAGAGAGAAAGCACTGTGGTGGCCTCTTCGATGTTCCAAGCCCTCCTCCTTAGTACTAACAAACTTGAATCAGACATTGTCTGAGTGGTGCTTCCTGGACATTTTCCAACTTCCTGATAAAGAAGTGCGGTCATTTGGGTGCCCCTTCTCCCTCCCTGCTAAGTGCACAGTCACGTGTCTGACAATGGTAGTCATTGTGTCGTCATCTTGTGATCTTGTTCTAACAAGCTCGAGGACAAGGTGACTCTGCAGACAGGCCGACCAGAACGACAGGAAGGAGCAGAAGCAGCTGGAGTCATTGCACCTGCACCGAACACCTGTGTCCAGACTGTACTGTCTACAACAACTTGTTCTCGGGTTTTACAATGCCAGTGGGCATACTGATAATAAATTGTTGGCCTAATTTGCATTTCCCAGATAAACTGTCAAGATGAGCATTTTTTCCAATGTTGACTATATTCTATTTTGAATTTTTTATTATTTTATAGATATTCCATTATATATCTTGGATTTGATTTATCATTTATATGCATCACAAATATCTTCTCTAAATACGGGATTTACTATTTAACTTTTGAAAAAAATATGCTTTCTTTATATGTAAACCAGGTTTTCATTTTAAATATAGCAAAATTAGGGGCCGGCCTGTTGGTGCAGTGGTCAAGTTCGCACATTCCACTTCGGCAGCTCAGGATTCACCTGTTTGGATCCCAGGTGCGGACATGGTACCGCTTGTGAAGCCATGCTGTGGCAGGCATCCCACATATAAAGTAGAAGAAGATGGGCATGGATGTTAGCTCAGGGCCAGTCTTCCTCAGTAAAAAGAGGAGGATTGGTAGCAGATGTTAGCTCAGGAATCTTCCCCCCCAACAAAGAAAAAATAAATGAATAAATATAGTAAAAGTGATCAGTCTTGTTCCCTTTGGTTTGAAGTCTTATTTTCCTGCTTATGACTGTATTCCCTACTTCAACATTATGTACATATTCCCCTGCATGTCCTTCCAAGTGTTTTAAAATTTTAAACTTCATAATTAGATCTTAATATAAATGAAAATTTTTCTTTATATGCTGTGAGTAAGGATTTTATTTTATTTTTTCCAATTGGACTACAAGATGTCAAATATTATGTTGAACATATTGAATATTATATTGACTAATATATTGAATGCATTTTTAATTTAATTTTAATTTAAATACTATATTAAATGCCTTTTATTTAGTTTGATGTTTCTCTATTGATAGGTAATATATCTACTTCACAGATTTGAAGTTGTAGCATTAAGTAAGTAAATATTTAGGAATTTTACATCCTCTTGATGAAATGACTCATAACTCATTGAGAAATGACCTTAATTAAACCTTAGGATTTCTTGGCCTGGAATTCTACTTATCTGATATTAATGTAACTACTCCAAATGTCTTTGAATATTTTTTACATGGTATATATTTATCTATCATTTTACTTTTAACTTCTTTGTGTCTTTCTATTTAAAATGTAGTTCTTGTAGGTGGTATAAAGTTGGGTCTTCATTTTTTTAATATAATTTAACAATCTCTGCCTTTTAACTGGGTTATTTGCATTTAATGCGATTATTTATAGGGTTGGAATTAAGTCAATCATCTTCTTGCTTGCCTCTATTTGTGCCACTTGTTCTTTGTTCTCTTTTATTATTTTCTGCTCTTTTTCAATTAATTAAGAATACTCTATGCTTAATTTTTTTCTCCTTTTTTGGTTTATTAGCTAGAACCCTAGGTTCAGTTATGTTAGTGGTTACTTCAATGTTTATAATACACAATTTTTCTTATCACAACTTACCTCCTTACCTCGAAGTATTATTATATCACTTTACACATTCCATAAGAATGTTACAATAGTATGTACCAGGAATGGTGATATTATGGAACTCTGAAAATCTACTCCTGCATGGAAGCAACAAGAACACTGGCAAAACATTGTGAAAATCAATAATATCAAAACTCTGGAAATTAATTACAGGTTTGTAATAAATTGGGGACTATTGTATCAAGAAAAATAGCTGAAATTTGGTGATAATGGTGAGATCTGTGGCATTTTAGCTTCCCTTATTTCCTGCAACCTCGCCCAGCTTTTCAGTAGACTTGAAAACAAACAGCCTCATGATCATGATGAAAACCATCAGTCTGGGAACCTCTGGAGAGGATGAGAAAAAAAGGGTTTGGTGTGCTCCCCAAACAAACATTCCCAGAGAACAGACATTGCTGGGACTCTCTGGAAGTTCCCCAGAAATCCTCCCCACAGGAACTGTCTTTACCTGCCCCGACCCAGAGCTTGCTCAGTAAAAACAGCCTTCTCCCTAAAGTGGGAAGGGTGTCAAAAACAATAACTGGCAACTGTTTAAAGTCTCAGCTACCTAAAGCAGTGATAAGAATTGGGGCAAACAAGAAGCTGACCAAAAAATAAACAAATAAATAAAAAACTTGAGGAAAACTTGAGGAACAAAGTGAAATCATACGTTGTATGTTCTCTAACCACAATGGAATGAAATTTAGAAATCAATAACAAAAGGACACTGGGAAATTTACAAATATGTAGAAATTAAACATCATACTCCTAAATAACCAATAAGTGAAAGAAGAAATCAAAATGGAAATTAGAAAGTACTGTGAGACTAATAAATATGGAAACACACTATGACGTAATTTATAGGATACAGTGAAAGCAGTGCTACAAATTTGCCAGGGCAAATTTATGGTTGTAAATACCTGTATTGAAAAAGAAGACAGATCCCAAATCAGTAATTTAAACTTTAAGAAACTGGAAAAAGAACAAAGTAGACACAAAGCAAGTAGAAGGGAAGAATAAAGATTAGAGCAGAAATAAATGAAATACAGATTAGAACACCAATAGAGAAAATAAATAAAACCAAAAGTTAATTCTTTGGGAAAATAAAACAATAAGATTGATAAACTTTTAGCTAAAGAATATATGAGACTTTCCAAATTACTAAAATGGGAAAACAGTGGACACTATTAGCAAATTTATAGAAATAAAAATGATTATAAAGAAACACTGTGAAAAATTTTGTGTCAACATATTAGATAACCTGGGTAAAACAGACAAAATTCATAGAAAGACATGAACTATACACTGGCTCAAGAAGACACGCACATGCGAATAGACCTACAAGTAAAGAGAGTGAGTCAGGAATGCAACTTCCCACAAAAAATCTAGGCCCATGTGATTTAACCGATAAATTCTACAAAACGTTTAAAGAAGAATTAACACCAGTCCTTTGCAAATTCGTCCAAAAACTCGTAGAGAAGGAAACACTTCCTCACATGTTCTATGAGGCCAGAATACCCTGATACCAAAACCAGGCAAAATTATCACAAGAAAAGAAACTGCAGATCAATGTCCCTTTAGAATATAGCCACAATTTTGTAGAGAATAAGAAATATTCCCTACAAAACACTAGCAAGTCAAATCAAGCAATATGTAGAAAGAATTTTATACTATGATCAAGTGTGGTTTACCCCGGAAATGCAAGTTTGGCTCAACAAATGAAAACTACCATATCATCATATCAATAGCCACAGAAAAAGCATTTGACAAAATCTAACACCTTCCAACCAGCTTCATTTTCCTCGCCTGAAAGACCTCTTTCAACATTTCTTGCAGTGTAGGTCTCCTGGTCACAAATCTTTTCAGGTTCCTTATGCTCAAAATGTATTCAAGCTACATTTTTAAAAGATACTTCTCTTGCTTAAGAATTCTGCATCGACAGTTTTTCTCCAATAGTTTGAAGATGTTTCTTTGCTGTCCACTTATGTGGGTCTTTTCCATGAGATATCTGTTGCTATTCTTAAATTTATTCCTATGTATGTAATGCATCTTTTTATCCCTGGCTACTTTTCTAGATTTTATTTTTACTGCAGTTGTTCAATTAATTTTGCCATTTTATTATAATTTGCTCTGGCATAATTTTCTTCATTTCCTTTTGCATGGGATTCATCAAGCTTGTTGGATCTGTCAGTTTATAATTTTTATCAAATTTAAAACATTTGGCCATTATTTCATTATATATTTTTTCTGTCCCTCTTTCTCTTTTTTCTTGTTTTATTACTTCAATTACTCCTGTTATTTGTTTGCTTAACATTATGACAAATTTCACTCAAGCTTTTTTCTCTTTTTTTCCTCTGTTTCATTTTGGATATTTTCCATTGTTATGTTTTATAGTTCACTAGTATTTTCTTCTGAAATGTTTAATCTCTTGTTCTCAACATCCAGTGCATTTCTCTTCTAAAACATATTCATTTTCAAATTCTAGAAGTTTGATTTCAATCATTTCATATCTTCCATGTCTCTACATAACTTTTTCAACGTATATTTGTCTGGTATTCTGACATCTGAACCTGTTCTGATTTAGTTTTAGTTCTTTGCCTCATTACAAGTCTTGTTTTTTTGTTTCTTTGCATGCCAGATAATCTCAGACTGAATGATATACATTGTGATTTTTATCTTTTTGGGTGACAGATAATTTATGTTCCTATAAATATTCAAGAACTTTGTTCTGGGATTCAAGTCAAGTTTCTTGGAACATTTTTATTTTCTAGGATCTTCCTTTTATGATGTTTTAGTAGGTTCACGAGTAAACATTTAGTCTATGGCTAATTATTCTCGGTAACTGGGATAATACCCTTCTGCGCTTTCTACCCCATGCCCATGAATTTTGAGGTTTTCCAGTCTGGCTGATGGAGGCAGTTGGTATTCTCTGCCCTGTGTGAGTGTCAGATACTGCTTTCTCTAATTCTTTTGGAGGGCTTTTTCCCTGGCTTCAGACAATTTCCTGAAGTTCATGCACTTTTTGGTATTTCATTGAATACTCAAGGGAGGTCCTCTGCAGATCTCCACAATTCTCTCTGTGTGCAACTCTTACTTCCTGGCACTCTGTCCTGTGAACTTAGTCACCTTGGCCTCCTGAACCGTGAGCTTCATCTCCTCATCTTGGCAAGTCCAGCGAGTTTCTCTTAGGCTCCACCTCCCTTTACTCTGGTCTGGAAACTCTCTCAATGAAGTAATCTGGGGCATTTGTCTCTTCCTTTTCAAGGATCACTGTTCTTTGTTGCCTAATATCCAGTGTTTTGAAAGCCATTGGTTAATATACTTTGTCTTGTTTCTTGGTTGTTTCAAGTGGAAGGGTAAATCCAGTTCTTTCATACTTCTTGGTTTTACAGTTTTAAATGCCCAGTTTGTTCTATGCATGGATTTAGTAAAGTGCTTTTAATTCTCATCTCAAAATAGCTCGTGTTCTGTTTGTTGTTGGTTAGGTGTGGATATCAGCCTTCTCCATAATTATTCTGTGAAAATGGCAGTCCAGTTTCAGCTTTATGTAGTACTTTAGATCTTTATTATAGGCATAATTTATTATTCAATTATGTATTTCTTAGTTCATAATTTTATAAATTTATTAGTTTTTGCTTGTTTTTAGAATGTAAAGAGTATGCTTGCTTTCTATTTCTATGATGTTATTTGTTTAATTTTAAACTGTATTTTTCACTTTTTTATCCTAATTATTATTAGAGACATAGTTGATTTGCAATTTACCTATTACCATTTGTAGAAGTTTCCTACTTTGCATTTCTACCAATTTCTCCTTACATGTCCAGTGTTTTTTTATTTATATATTGTGATATTCTGTTGATCAGGATTAAAGTTTTATCACTGTTTACCATTTAATATAGATTTATCTTTTGTAACTTCACTAGTTCTTAGGGAGACTTCACAGTCAAATAAAAGGATTAAAGGAAAAATATGGCAATGATTCATCTCTGGAATCAAGTAGCTTAGAAGATTAGAGAGACAGACACATTCATCAACGCGAGAGACAGTCGACCCTGTTTCCCACTTCTTAGTAAAGCTGTTTGCACCTATATGTTCTTTGTAGCTTCTTCCTCAGTGTCATTCACCTGGAATACCTGAGCACACGCTCCTTAGGAGTGGGCTACATGCCATTTTTCCATGACTTCCTCCATCCTGGTGCCCCAATCGATATTACAACAGCGTTTAACTAAGACCCCTCAAATATCCTTCCTGTTTGCAAGGCCAGTGTGTGTTTCCTCTTATTTCTGTTTTCTTGATGGTGGAATGCGCACTTGGTTGGGAATGGGGGTAGGGTAAGAGCCTACAGAGTTACACTCCTGTAAGTGAAGTTACCCTCAAGCTCCAGCACACACTAGTAGCTGGTTAAATACAGCTGTTACCTACCTTATTTGTGCCTTATTTTCTTCATCCGTAAAATGAAATTATTAGTAGCAGCCATAGAATGATGGTTATAAGGGTTTACATCTTCAAACAGAAAGCACAGTACCTGGCACAATTTAAGTACTCAGTAAGCATGTGATATTATTACAATTGTCATTAACTATTATGCAAAAAAGAAAAGTCTTAAAGATAGATTTGCACCTATGTGAAGCTCTCTTTCTACTGAAAGAAGAAAAGGAAAAAATCCTTGCAATATGGAGATTGGAGGAGGAGAGTGGTGGTTGGTGTCAGAAAAACCCTACGTGAGAAATAAAAGATTTGAAACATCGGTATTTGTCAAATTTTAGGAAAATCCCTTCCCCTATGAATGATTAGGTATCTCGTACTTTTAAATTAATGCTTAAAATTGATATATATTTTAATTTTGTGATTATAGAAAAGATTAAAATGCCTAAGCTTATAACCAATTAAATTTAATTAAAATTCACTAGACATTTTCCAAGAGAAAATTAAGAAAACAAGATTTTCTTGTTTCTAAGCCTCTTTTTTGTTTTTTGTTTTAGTTTTTACCATAAGACCAAAATAATAATATTTACCTCATACAGACTTGAGACACAGTAAGTCCCTTATAAATAATAGCTATTGTTACATAAAGGCACGAAGACACACCGATAACTAACTATTAAAAAGTCACAAACAATTTCAGGAACTCAAGTATGTTTTCTGAGCATGTGGTCAGGACCTGAATTCAGAAAGAAAGCTCTTTGTTTAATGAGGAAAATATTTCTTGTTTGTTTTTTTCTTTTTCTTTTTACTACTTACCATTTCTGATTACTAAGTTGTCAGAATTTTAATATTTATAACTTTTCAAATGTCAACAAGAAAATGTCCAACCCTCAAGATTCTCTAACCCCATAATTAATAGGACAAGCACTATATTGAAGAGAGAACGTTAGAATCAATTTCCAAGTTCTTTAACTAGTCACAGAATTAATTGTGCATCATTTCTTTTAAAAATTCTTTGCCATGATTTTACAGACTCAATTTTATTTAAATCAGTAGTTGTTTTCTCAGCATAAAACAATAATTGCACTACACAGTCCCACCAATTGATTAAAATGATGCTTTTGAAAGGCTATATTCTAGATGGAAGTTTTCAATTTGCATCAAAGGAAATTTCCACATATTTTTGGAATTTCGTGATTAAAAATAGGATAAAGTAGAACTTAGAAAATATTGTTCAGGGTTTTACTAAGATTCTAGCCTTGTGACTACAAGTTTAAAAAACAGGCAGGGCTGGCCTAGTGGCATAGTGGTTAAGTCCGTGTGCTCCATTTTGGCTGCCTGGGGTTCACGGATTTGGATCCCAGGCTCGGACCTACATGCCACTCATCAAGCCATGCTGTGGTGGCATCCCACATACAAAATAGAGGAAGATTGGCAACAGATTTTAGCTCAGACAAATCTTCCTTAGCAAAAAAAAAACAAAAAAGAAAATGTTTCTTCACTATGTATTAACAAAAAATATAAAATAGAAGGAAATGATAATTGAAAGGAAGAAGATTTTCCTCCAAATAAAACTTGTGATTTTCTTTACTTTCAACCTGCTATGTTCTCAGACAAAACAAACCATAAATAAAAATAACAGCAATCTTTATTACATCTAAATAACAACAAACAGAACTTAGCATTAAGCTTCATTAAAAGAAAAGCTAGTATATGCTCATCTAGTATTAAAAATGCATCTATCCAATTAAAAAATGAATAATATAGGCTTTGTAAGGAAAAATATTCATTCATACCATCTTTCTATATACTCTCAGACAAATGCCTCCTTCTTGAGTATTTGATAAAAATAAGAATTCCTGTGACCTTGAGAGCAGTCTGGAAACCCTAAGGAAGATAAATCTATAAAGCCCTATTTGTGGGCTCTGCCAGTTCCCCGCTGGGAACTATGGCAACAACGGATGTTCAGCGGAGTTGTTTTGACCCACATCCTTCAGAAGGACTTAGTAACTGGAGCTGTTGCATTTCATTTGGTCTCGATCTTGTATCAGAATGCATTTACCATGTCTATAGTCACCAAAGAAACTCTTCATTTTCTATGAATATTCTTTCAGAAGTTTCTCCCAAAACTTTAGTTAGCCCTTATAAAACAGTAGCATCCTTACTTAAGGATTTATTAAAAACCTCATGAAATCCATGGATATAGACCTCATTGTCAATATGAACACATAGCCCGCTGAGGAAAGGAAGCAGGGATCCAAAAATGACCATGGGCGATGGTACCACAAAGCATTGTGAGTTGATTTATACCAAATTGTGTTGATTTCTTTTTTTGTTCTGAATTTAATTTTCACTTAAAAATTTCCCTTCTAATAAGATATAATCTTATCATATTATGTACTTAATGATATCGGACAGGGACATGCCTTACCTTTCCTGATTTGTAAGTTCAGTGAAAGCAAATAAAACAAGTATAGTCCTGAATTTGGAATATGAATAACACTAAAACTGCTAGTTTTCTTTTCTACAGAGGTTTTAAGAAAATCATTCATTAAACTGTCACAGTTATTCATAACCATCAGTTTTATAGACTCTGTCTTCACCATTTCTGCAGAGGAAATATGGCTTTTTTTTTCTGCCATCCTTTTTAAAGATTTTACAAAATACATTTACTTAAGGTTACTTAGAATTTGAAAATAACCTTTGTTTTACCCATTATATAGCAGCTAAAAGTAACTGTTGTTTTCCCTCTGTTTTATCTTTCACTTCCACGTCAACTCCTGTATTCCTACTTTTACTGGTTATTTACCTCACTCATTACTCTAATATACTAGGAAGCTCTTTTTAATGATAGCAAGGAAAATTAACAGTTCCATCTCTTTTTTTGATTCCACTTCTTAAAACTCATGCTGTAAGTTCTGCACTGTCTACAGCCTGCAGCTTTGATCCTTATTGCACGTGGCCCAAGGCCAGGTTATCGTTAAATGTTCCATCCATCTATTCCAAGGTGTGTGAAAAATCAGGATTGAAACAGCGACCCCGCAGACAACCATGGTTGCTTTGAATAGTCATAATTTCACCAATAGTTGTTCCCTACAATATTTAAAACAATCAGATTCCAAGAGGAGGATTTGTTTTTACATCTGGCCCAACTAGAATATTGTTACCACTAAGAAATATTACTTGCATCTGTTTCTTCCCTAAATGCATTGTGTCATTATATGGATACCAGCTCACTTGAGTAAGTGAACATGACTATTTTACGTATTCCTTTCTTAAAATTCTACCATAATTAGAATATATTGGGTTGGATTCAAATCCTATTGCTTTCAAAGCATTTTAGAGTAGCATTTTGATCCTCTGGCTGAAAAAAAAGAAAAACCTCTCTGGCATTATTTTAAATCATTTGACAGATCAACAGCAGGACAAATTCTGCCACAATTAAGGATGTTCACATGGAAAATGAGCTGCAAGCAGCCATCTGTAGGCCGTAAACATTACCTATCCTCCAGAATAATCAGCCCTTCAATTATCTGGTGAAACCTGGGCCTGAGTATCTTTTCTCCACCAATATGCCTGTTATTTGTCACCAAATCATTGCAGAAGTATTCTTTTTATAACAAAATATAAATGTGAAAAACAGACATTAGACAAACAGAGGGTAATTTCCTTCTGCAAAAATATCACTGCGCTTTGAGAGTCTTTCTGAAAAATACTCTGTGCCCAAGAAAATAATCTTTTACTACGTGACTTTAAAACAAAAAGGGGACGATATTCTGCCGTAAATATTAAAAGCACTATTTCCGTCGTCTGAGAAGGAAGCCTTCAGATGGTAGGGTCATTAGTATTGCTGTTTCCCTCATGATGACTTTGCAGTCATTTTGAAATGATTATTTTGATAGACAAGTATTCTTCCTCATCTGCACCCCACCCTTAATTTATATTCCAAGAATTGGCAAAACTGAAGGCCTGGCAACCTCACTCTGGCTTCATGTTCTTGGTATTTTCAACGAGCTAACGGAAATCGTAACATATGCTATGCTTTGTCACACTCCTAGGTGATTTCATCTGATCTTTGTATCACTTCCCAGTAGTCTCTTGCCATTAGCTCGTGATATTGAATACCGTGGTAGGCATGGCACTGAGCTAAACACTGTGGAATGAGCAAAACTAATTCTGAACGGCGTGTTATTTACCCCAAGGGAAATATACGCTAAGGTCACTGCTTTCAAACATCCTTTTTAAGGTAGAGAAACAATTAGTTCACGATCCCTTAGAATATTGTAATAGCAGCAAATGCAGAAGATAAACCTGTAATGTTTAATTAAAAAAGAAAAAGTAGATATATTTGGATTTTGTGTTTTTTGCTTGGTAACCTTTTATATTTTATGGTAGAAGTTTAATATATAAAATACAGGTGAGGATTCATTTCCTGCTTTTCCATTTACTCAGAAAACTAAGAATATTATCAGTAAGGGTTGAGATTTATATTCTCAGTCAGCCGTTAGATATATTTTAGACTTCATCTTCAGTCTACAAATTCTGGACTAAGTAGAGTAAAACCTGGGCTCCAGTCATATAAGTCTTTGCCCTGCAATTTGTTGATGCTCCTGATAGGAGATTAAAAGTTTTCTTTCTTAGTATATTATGTTCACCAAATTATCTTTGAGCACCTGCCGTGCGTCACACAATGTGTTATGTGCTGTGAATATAGTGCTAACTAAGAAAGACCAGTTGCTGCCACCATGAAGCTGATGCACAGAGGGATCAAGACACAGATAACCACCACTGTGGCAAGCGCTACCAGAATGAAAGTGTGGGGTATCCATGTTTGAAAGGAGGAGGCAAAAACGGAAATGAATGATTTTTTTATCCTAAAAAGTCCAACAACTCTGTCTCAAAATTCAAGAGACTCTTAAAACTAAGAACAGAGTTCACTGAAGTGTCAAGACACACATCAGTGGAAATGACATGAATGGGTAATTCATAGAAGAAATATTTACAGCAACATTTCAACGCAAGCTCCATTAATTACTTATAGGAATATATGAATTAAAGAGATTTTTTAACCTATTGTGTTAGTTTCCTGGGGCTGCAGTAACAAAGCACCACAACCTGAAATAGACTCCAGAGCAAAGAAAAGAAGAACATTATCTAATGTTGAAAAGGTCAATCCATAAAGACACAGCAATTCTAAATGTATTCCACCAAACAACAGATTTGCAAAATATGGGATGCAAAAACTGATACAACAAAAGGAGGAGAAATAGAGAAATCAACACTTGTAGTTGGAGACTGTAACAGCGGTCTCTCCACAGTGCATGCAGGCCGAGGGTCAGCAAGGATGGACAACTCAGGAACACCACCAAACAGCCCTATCTGAAAGTTATAGAACACTCTACTTAACAACAGCAAAATACACATTCTTTTTAATCTCACACGGAAGACACACCAAGATAGACCACATTTGACAATATAAAGCAAGCCTCTGAACATTTAAACAAATTTAAATCTTGTGTGTGTGATCTCTGACCACAATGGAATCAAGCTAGAAATCAACAGCTGAAAGATAATAGGACATTTTCTAAACAGTTGAAAACAGAACTACGCACTTCTTACTGACCTGTAGGTCAAAGAGGAAGTCTCAAAGGGAATTTTAAAAATACGTATAATTGAATGAAATGAAAATACAACATATCAGAATATGTGGGATATGGCAAAAGTATTAGAGATGGGGAAATCTATAGCATTAAATGCTTACATTAGAAAAGAAGAAAAATCTCAAATCAATGATCTAAGCTCCTAGCCCTAGAAACTAAAAAAATATAAGCAAAATTAACCCAAAGCAAGTAGAATGAAGGTGATGATAGAGAGCAAAAGTAAATGAAATTCAAAACAGAAAAACAACAGAACAATGAAATAAAGAGCTGGTTCTTTGAATAAACCAGTAAAATTGACAATCCTATAGCAAGACTGACAAACAAGGAGGAAAGACATGAATTGCTAATATCAGGGATGAAATATTAAGTTTTGTAATCCCCTGTTCAAAGCTTTAAGATGTTCCAACCTCTTGTTTCTTCCTCCTGTCTTGTCCCCACCCCACCAGAATGTAGCTAGGTACCTTATAAAATGGTGGAAACTTCTACTGAGCAGGTCAGATGCCATTTGGGTAGAGAATTCTTGGGTGATAGCTACCCAGACAAAGTCCTGGGGTGGGGGGGGGAGAGCGGAGGCCTTTGGCCCCAGGATGGCGTAACTGCCTGTCTCTAAGGACTCTCACTGGTGTGGAGGAGCAAAGCTAGAGGGAGCCCAGAGCAGGTTTCTAAAGCACGGGACCCAGGGCAGAGCTCCCGGTTTTCTTGGTCTAAGGGTGATACTATTGGTGGCTTTTTTGGCGAGTGACGTGATATGAAGTTGAGGAAAAGGGAAAAGCAAGATGTTGGTTGGCCAGCTGGGGAGATAGTGTGCTATTCCTTGACACGGGAGAAGTTGGGGCTGGCTGGAAGCTAGACGACTGCAATCTGGGCTATGCTGACTTTGAAGCTTTTGGAAGATTCAAGAGAGCGCAAGAGGTAAAACTAACATAGCACTTGAGCGCAAGCACTGTTCTAAGCACAGTTACATATGTTAGCTCCCTTGACACCACAACTCTAGGTATTGTTATTATCATCTCCATCTTAGAAATGCAGGCACATGGAAAGTTTAAATAACTTGCTGGAACTTACACATGATGCCCACAGTGTGGAAAACAATGGACTGAATGCTTTGCATACCTGTCAGCTTTGTAGCAACACCATACTAAAGGTACTATAATTTTCCCCATTTTACAGTTAGGCAATCTGCATCAGAGAGGTTGACAATTTGCCCAAGTTTGCATAGCTCATAGATCAAGATGTGAAATCAGGATTCAAATGCAAGCCCTCCGGTTGCTGAGCCTGTGCACACAGCCAGGATGCTCTTCTACCTCTGAAATGTGCTCATCACAATCAGCAACATGCACATCCGTAGCAACCCCTGTAAGAACAGGTGCAGAGGCAGTGACAACAGCTGTCAAATGCTCATTCACGATATTTACAGAGAAAGCAGTGGAAAGAGATTGTGGATCTGAGGGAGGTTTCTCTTCTTTTCTTTTTGGCTTTTGGTGTGATTGTTAGATGGAATAAAAGAGACAAACCATTTATGAGAAGGAGCCAGTAGCGCAGGCATTACTCTAGAATTAGTAATCTTTGAGTGAGCACCCTGTGGTGTCTTTAATAAAGACTCCTCATAAGCTAGAAGGGATATTTTCTCCTGTGACTGTAGGAAAGAAGAGAGGGAATGGCACAGATGGAGGTAAAATACTCAGAAAGCTGAGCTCCCTTCTCTCTTCTCTCTTAACTCTATGGGGAAAAAAGGTGTCAGATGTCTCCCAGCAGGGGATCAGGGGCTGTTGTTCCGGGTTTAAGGAGAGTGAGCAGTGTGGAGGGGCGACTGGAGAAACACGGAGCTCGCTGGCCCAGCTGCACTTAAAGGAAGAAACCACAGGCACGTGGTTTTACGAGAAACTCTTTGCTAAAAGTCAGGGTAAATTCCTTTTCCTCACAGCCCCACATTAATTAGCAACTTCCTTTTTTTAAGGCAGTAAAGAAAAGATTCATACCACCTGGAGAGATATTGGTTTGAAGGGTTTATTTTTAAAAAAACACCTTTTCTTTTCGACTAAAGACAATATTACATAAAAATTTGATATGACCAACACTGGTTTCTTAGTCCTTAACTGGTAAGAAAACTATTCTTGAATGATTTCAAATACATGGTCAGAAGCTGGAAACCCCCTGTCAATGAGCCCCAGCTTCCTGTCTTAGTGGGGCTAGAAAAAAAATTAAGTTACTGTAGTCACATTACAAGGACTTGACCTTGTCACCGCTCTCCTTGGTCCAGGCAACAAGATCCTGCGGTTGAATGACCCCCACCCAGCACCAGAGGAGACCAAGGAGACAGAATTTCTAAAGTCAATGTGTTGTCCTGGGTTGGAACTTGGAAGAGAAAAAGGACACTAGTGAAATCCAAGTAAAGTCTGGAATTTAGCTAATAGTACTGTAACATGTTAATTTACTAATTTGACAAAAAAAAGCTAGAGTTATGTAAAATGTTAACGTTAAGAGACACTGGAGGAAAGGACTACAAGAACTCTTTGTGCAATCTTTGCATGTTTTCTCCAAGTCTAAAATTAATCCCCAAAAAGTTAATTAAAAAGTTAGAATGTGAATTGTTCCCCTTAAATCTCTCATATACAGAAGTGAGATAACAGGAAAAATGGATCTCTATTTTCATACGGAGTAATGCATAAACCCTATAACCTAAGTTTTAGAAGAATGTCTAAGTCATTATCAAACTCTACTTTGAAATTAAATGAATCTTTGCTCCCATTCTCTTAGCAGGTGAACAGCGGAGGGTTAGAACTCAGAATTAAATGCCACATTGTAACCAGAAGTATTTATCATCTGAGTCCTAGCTAAGCAAAAACCAAAACCAAAACCAAAACCAAAACCCCTGCTGTGTTCCCTATTCCACACAATAGGCTCAAATAGCAGATTATAACACAGAGCCCCTTGGCCGTTTCCAATGTGTGAAATAATCACATCAGGAAGTGTGTTAGACTGCTGGGCTGCTCATCTAATGTCCAACTTATTCACATTGGAGAGTCATTCAGAGGCAATTTAGTTAATACACTAACTTATTTTTATCTTTCCCACATTGCTCAAAAATGAAACTGTTTTTATCCCTCAAGTTATCGCCAAAAAATTGCTGATATATAGGTCCATTAATAATCAATTTGTTGGAAAGCATTAACAGCTATGTGATAATTGCATCCTCAGTGTCACAGTGACACATGCAATCTTATGGTCCCTGAGCATTTCCACACGAATGTTGTAACATTTAAATTTTTTTTCAAGATTGGCACCTGAGCTAACATCTGTGCCAATCTCTCTTTTTTCTTCTTCTTCTTCTCCCAAAGCCCCCAGTACACAGTCGTAGATTCTAGTGTGAGCACCTCTGGTGGTGCTATGTGGGACATCGCCTCAGCATGGCCTGATGCCATGTCCACGCCCAGGATCCAAACCAGCGAAACCCTGGGCCACCGAAGCGGAGTGGACAAACTTAACCTCTCAGCCACGGGGCTGGCCCCACATCTTTTAAAAGTACTAATTACACTGAGTATTTACTACTTTTTAGAAACAGTGCCAATTGTTTCTGAGATGGCCAACAAATAACCTGTGATAAGTGCTAATAACACACAGGATACAATGGCCTAGTCTGCGAGGGGGTTGCTTTATATTGGAGGGTGAGAATAGGGCCATAAGAGGAGGCAGTATTTATTTTAGGAAAGGTGAAAAAAAGCTAGCCATCCCAAAAGTTATCAGAAGAGTATTCTAGAAGATCTGATCACAGGCACATTGATGAAGTGAAGAGATGAGAAAATATACAGACTAGAAAGAACGTTGTAGAGAAAGATATTATCATAAGCTTTGATTATTATAGGCCTGGATGGAAAAAATAGATGAGGATGTACAAGGACAGGAAACAGGGCTGGGGCTTAAGAAAGTGTGAGGAATGTCTTAGCGTGTGTTCAGTATGTGTTCAGTCTGAGGGCCTGGGAAGACTCCTCTCTGGCAATCAACATGAAAAAGGAAGAAAAAAATCCAAAGTTAGAAGATTTTGTATACTGAGGCTATTTTCCTTTCCCAAGGATCTTTCTTTTAGAAAAACTTAATTTTTTACATTATTGTTTACGTGTGGGTTTGGGGGTATTTATCTATTTACCCATTAAGAATCACAATCTACAGAGTATTCCGCAGTTTTCAAAGTAAGAAAGAAAAATTTGCTTTCTTATTCTAGCAGAAATCTTAGTTGGCTTGAATAACGAGTCCTCTAAATCTTCACATAAGATGTAAGAAAAATTGTCTAAACCTTTTGGAATGTGAACATGTTGTGTTCATGTAGCAATAAACAAACAATTGTCATTTATTTATTTTTTCAAGTCAGAAAACAAAGAACTCTCTGACAGGAGTTATTTCTGATTTTGAGAATTACGAGGGTTTTTTTCTTTCTAATTTCTATTTTGATTTGCAGTTGAAAGAATCTGGAAGGAATTCCACACGGCTCCACATGAGCGTCAGAGTCTGAGAAAGCTCCCTCACTGAACTAAACATTAGGGACTCTTGACGTGTGCCTGTTTTCCCTCTCAATCTTAGAAAGAGCCTGCGCTTAAATATTTAAGCCACAGTACAGTGTGTCAGAGTCAAGAGGGAGAGCTTTTAAATCAAACCTGAAAATAATGAATTTAAGCTCAGGTTTGCATGTGGACGGATCTGTCGTGCAGGCGCATGATGGAAGATACCCTCCCTCCACGTGTTCTTAAGACACCAAGTACATGACGACCGTGTGTTCAGTAAATTCACCTCTCCAATCTCACCCATCCCTTACATTGCCCACCTCACATATTCACTGGGCAGTTCCAGATGAATTTACTCCAAATTCTTCAAATAAATTTATCATCTTCCTCAAAATACTTTATTTTCCACCTTCACTTTTTCCATGAATACACCAAACTACAAATTTTGAAGACATCTTTGATGTTCTTTTCCTTCTACTATGTCACCAATTTGTCCATTCTGCCCCAATCTCAGCATTATCAGACTCCTATCTCCTAAAACTATATTATTAGAACATCCTGTTAGCGGGACTGATATTTTTTCCTCTGTTGTAAACGAGCCTAATAGTATCACTAGACTATTTTACTAGTTATTGTTATAAGTGCTTAATAAAATAGTTGTAGTCCAAGCTTATACTCAATACTGATGAGAAGTATCCTTTTCTAACTCCTCTCGCCCATTCTGAAGCTATATCTCACACAAACTAATTTTTAAGGTGTTCATTCTCATTCTGCCTGTACTTCTTTACACTGTGGTCATAGCAGCCATAGACATGATGTACCCTCAAAGTGTCTGTGGGGACCTCACACAAAATACATGTGTGAACCGTGTCCCTGTGGAGTCCAAACTGGGGACACAAACAAACTACAACCTCGGCGCTCAGCACAGTGCTGTGAACATATTAGATGCCCAATACAAATTTGTTGACATGAATGAATTAATAGAAAATAACTGTGAATGAATTTGAAAAATATAACAAGAGAAATCTGTGCCTACAATGACGCCATGGAAGACTGGATCATTGGTCTTCCCTGGATATTTTAAAAAAGCTTCATAAGTTGATGTTAAAACCAAGTCTTTAAGAATAACAGGGGCTAAGCACATTTCAGGTGAACACAATATCTGTAAAATTTCAAATCGTGAAGTAATCCAGAGGTCTGAGATCCTGATAGTATTCTGTTATGGGGTGGGCTTCAGAGAGTGGTCACAGGTAGAGACATAGAGGACCTCAGAGTCTGCCTGTGGAAATGGCTGAAGGGTTTCAAGAAGAGGAACGACAAGAGGAGAGTACACTCCTAAAAAATAATGATCCAGGCAGCAATGTAGGGGATAAACTGAAGGGAGAACAAACTCCAGACAGAAGAATCAGTCAAGTACATGTGTGTTGATCCAGGCGAGACCTAATGAAGATAAGGCACTGGTGTTAGAGGAAATGATACAGAATTGACAGGTCACAAGTCAGAGTCAAAGGGAAGGACTTGGTGGGCATTTGGAGATGCCACTTGAAGTAGGGGATAAATACAGGGACAGTCTCAATTTTCTGACTTGTACAACCCAGTGATGGCGACGCCCTTAAAAACAAAAGATAGCTACATACAAAGTCTGATTTATAACATTTACCACGGAACTGATTTCCTCCAATTGTATTGTAAATTGAATGAAAATAACTAAATATTGTATTTGTTTAATTTTATGGGTATAAGACTTATGCTAACATCAACCTTGAGGCTTTCTGTAACTGCATCGTGGTGTATACTAGGTTGCCAATCCCGAGAGTGAATGACACATTGATAACACGAACACCTTGGGATGTGTTGAAGAGAATAGGCTGAAGAGTAAGGTAGACCTAGATTTAGATTCCAGTCTCGCTGCTCAATAGCTATGACCTAAGACAACACACTTAAGTCTTCATTCCTTCATCTTTAAATTGCTAGCAATAAAGCTTTTTCATTCTTAATAATTTGCATATATTTTTCTATATATTAAAAATATAAGCATTTTTTAGAAACTAAGACATAATCCTTAATATTTTCCCCAGAATTATAGTTTGTCAAACCTTCTCTTGGAAGGAAATATTGACTCCTAAAATTTATATTAAAAAATTTTGCTTAAATTGCCATAAATGCTTGCATAATACTTCCATACGAGAACATTTGGAGAGATTCATTACAGAGAATTATATTTGAACCAAAAATTTAAAGGTAGTTGGAAGCATGAAAGAATTAACTGAAAAAGTTCTCCTAAAGATCTGAAAAGAAGTCTAGTGTGGGGGCCTTGCACTGAGAAAGGTCAGATTAATGCTGTGGATTTGCCATGAGTGTCTATAGGAGCATGGAAGGAGAAAGCATGACAACTCAACAATCAACGTAGGGATATCATGCAAGATATGAAACATCAGCTGTGTTTGGGGCTCTCAAGCTTCCTCTGAAAACAGATAAAAACACAGTACAAGCAAAGAGATGAACATTAACCTTCAGAGTGCACAGCACAAACATTGAACATAGGGTCGTTTATGTGAGGAACTTTTAGAAGTCATTTAGGTTCTTGCCTTAGAAATAAAACACTATGATTACCTTTAATCTGGCAAATCTTCTGATTAAAAGAGCCATAAAGAGGTAACAAAGAACAAAAAATGATAAAAAGTCTCAATAAAAGAAAGTTAAATTCAGTAATGTGTTATATATAACACCTACATTATATGTATAAATACAAATTAATGAAGGCAGTTTAAAGTTGTGAATCGTTTAGTTGTATATTGTTCAAATTGCCACACATTTAAGGTAATTGAGAAGCCGTGGTAAGTATTGCAAACCACTAAATACAAACTAATCAAACAATGCTAAATTTATTCATCTTTTCTATTTATTCAACTAATTTTCTTGTCGCACCTTTGAAGCAGTGAAAAAGAGATACATTTGTTTATTTGCTTAGTATCCTCCCCAAATCATTCTAATAGTGTATTTTATGAATTATTTACATGGTTGTAAAACATAATTAGATTATTTCATGAAGGAAAAAATACCTATAAGTGGAAGTAATTATAAGCATTACTATAAAATATAAAATATGGATGATTTTTAGAAAAAAACTTATAAGATCTAACAAGTTTAAGAACCATCCTACAAATTTGCACAAATGAAAAATTTAGGAGAGAATATTAATTGTACTTTAAGCCAAATTAATTATATTCGAGCATGTATCTATTTGAAATACGCAGTGGAGGGTGGCCAATTAGACATCATTCTTTAGGGTTCAATTCAAGAGGATTTTTGCTTGCTTGTTTATTTTGTTTTGCAAATTTCCCCTTGTATTTCCTTCCCCCATTAACCGTCTCCTAAGGGGGCAAAATGAATTGCTTATTCCTGTGCTCAATAGACTGCTACATAATAACACATTGTTTTTATGACAGCTTCCTCAACTGTGAACTCTCAGCTCTGAACAATATTTTATTTACTATTGCAAATAGCTCTAATTTTCTAATAGTACTAATTTACCATTGCAGGTTCTAATATAATGCTAGGGACCTACAAGGCATTTTAGTAGTTTCGATAAAGAATGAACAAATGAATGAATTTATTAATGGCAGGGAATTCAAGTAGCTTGCACTACTGTTATTTCCAGTGCCGGTACAAAGGGAGATGTTGTATGTACACCTGAAATTTCCATTTTGGAAAGACAAGCCTCAAACAAGAATACCCATATTATGTTAATAAATCATCATTCAATTATGCAAAAAAAGTTTGTTTCTTTGATGTCTAGTAGTCAAACTTCAAAAAAAATTCAATTATTTTCAATCCTTATTTAATACATCACCATAATAAAGATATAGCTAAAGTATATTCATCATTTAGTGTGGCTCCAAGCATCATTTAAACCAAGTATAACCTTGGGATGGAGCAGAAACGAAAACTTTAAACCAGTAATGAATCAAGAAAACATCGGATCTTCAAGGAGAAAATATTAATTAGGATCCAAAAACTTATCTACATGATTATATAGAAGAATTTCTTTGTAAAATGTACTTAATAGAAAAGTCTAGAGTGACAAGCATAGCTAATGATTTAAAACTAATTAGATCTTAACAGCTAATAGAAACACATCTTGCAGTTCAAAAGTCAATTTTTTATATTACCCTATATTTTGATAAATACAAACTAAGTAAAGTAGATTTAATGCATTTTAATTAAAATCTTCTTTTATATTGCTTCATTATTGTGACTGTGCTTTATAGGAGAATATCACACTATTCCTTCATTCATTCAACAAATATGTTCAATTGCTGCTTGGCAGTGTGCAACATCATAGGGATGGAAGACAAGTAAGACCCAGTCCATGCTCATGGGGGTCTTGAAGTCTACAAATAGAAAAATGTACAAATACACTCAACACGTTATTACAGACGTAAAAGAGGGGCTGTTGATACGTGTATGGAAAAGGGCATGGTTAATTCTATCAGGGAAAGTGAAGAAATGGGGTTCAAATAAACATTCATTGAAGAGGGGCTGTGAGGAGAATTCTGGACTTGGAAACAGGGTGCACAAACATGCATGGGTCTGTACGTAGTTCTGTAGAGTTGGAAGGAAAAATCTGGGGGATGGGAGTGCATGGGAAGACCTGCAATATAAGAAATCTCTACAGAAATCAAACCTTAAAGAATAGTTTGTTTTACAAAGAATAAGTCAATGTGGTGACAATAGGGAGGATTGTAAGGATTCCAACAAGACATCAACGTGAACAGATACATATTAAAAAGAGCGAGTGCTGCTGCTATTTGCAAGAGTTTCATTGCACAGTTCCAGGAGTGCCATTTGTCTCATGGTGGTCGTAGATTTGGACAGTTTCTAAGAAGACAGTCAAAGAGAATAAGGTGTTCTGAGGGAGGGACCTGTTTCCTTATTTGCACAAAGTAGTCACGTCAACTGAGTGGGGCTCTAAAGCATTCTGCTAGCAACGTGAGGCAGATGTACTAGAAAAGGAGAAACAATTCTGTGAAAAATCAAGTGAAGAAAAAACCAAAAATTTAGAGGTGATAATGGACCGATAGGAGATACGGTAATGAAATAGAAGTAATAGGACCAACTACAAGTGGTAGAAAAAGAGAAAATGGTATAAGAGAATTCCAATATCACTTTGCTGGTTCTGGTGACTTGGGGAGAGAGGGAAGAGGTAGATCATAATGATAGTTACAGAGAAAGAAAGATAGGATTAGGAAGATTTATCTGTCTTTGACAGAGGAAGGGGAAAGATAATGGATTGACTTTTGATCATGTCAGTTTTCACATGCCATTTGAGTACATGGTTGGAAATTTCCAGCAGGCCTTAATTTAGATGTTTCCCTGTGGCCCTGAAATTTTGAAGAAAGTGGCTAGATATATGCATTAGGAGAAATCACGAATATATGCGTGGAAATTGAAATCAAGAGGATGAATGAGACTAGCCAGGAAAATATGCTGAAGAAGAAGAGATAAGGTCTACAGTAACAACCATCATAACGCCATTATTGTACAATTTACAGTCAAAGGAGCTGCCAAAGGAATGGAGGAAAAAGACAGTTTGCTGGATCTCTTCCTACATCCAGCAAAGAATGCCTCTCAAATAAGAAATCAGTGTCAATGGAGTCTTAAGCTTCATTGAGTAACTGGACTCAGAGGGCCCTATTGGTTTTGGCAGCAAAGGGGAAAATGGCAACTTTTGCCAGAGTTGTTTCCCTGGTGTCCTGGGGGCAAAGATCTGATGTGAGGGGAAGATGAATGATAAGAGGGAGCCTTTTATCTAGGGTTCCCAGTTCATTATTGTTTATTTTCTTTGCTTATCGTGAAATTAGATGGTAATTTCACACTCTTGGAATCTACCAACATAAATTTATTTCTCTCCACTCTCTCTTTTTCTGTTTACTGGGATGAGGCAATGAGCAGGAATACCAAGGCCAGACTGCGATGTGTTATACTAATATAAACCATGTGTCTGACAATGTCAGACTCTTGAGTTACGTCCAAAAAATGTCCCCAACTTAACATAATTCCAACATTCTAGTGTTTAGTCATCTTTAAATAATAGGAGAAGTGTCAAGTGAGGCTTAAATTATTTTTCTGACTTGAATTAGTAATGAAGGATATGGAAATGCAAACTGATGTGTTTTCCACACTTTTAATGCACATGTTTCAGATGGGTAAACAAAAGGAAGAATTTAACACAATCAACCACATTAAACAAAAATCTTCCTTTAAATCATCTCAATACCAATCAAATATACTTAGAAATTATGGTATTGTTATGCAAATAAAATACAGAAGAGGCTGAAATTGAGAGTTAGGGAGTAGTAATTTAGAATGATGTTTTTAAGGTTACAAATCAAATTGCTACTCTTATACTCTTTAGATTATTTTTCCGATTGTTTTCCCACCCAGAGAGAACTAATTTCTTAAGTGGAAGACTTACACAAAGAAATTTAAGGCCCATGCAATTTATATCAGAATATTTATTACCCAGACTCCAGACATGCAATTTTATATTTTTGAATATTTGAAAAACACAAAGGCATTACTTCTCTGTTGGAAATCATGAATGTAAATGACTTATTAAAAAATACAATATATTATTCAGTATTATTTTCAGTGGATTACTTCAAAGCAGCACATTAATGAGCATCAAGTAGTTTGAAATCGGGGGAGGAGAAAGTGTTCTATGCCTGAAGCTAAAATACATTTTCTTTTCTTATTTTTTTTTTTTTTCTGGAAAGCTCTTCCACCAATCAAACCCCAGGATATTAGATTCTAATCATTAAAGAATGCTTGAAGATGGTAAATGAAATGATGAAAAGAAGAATGGCTTTGTGTTTTTATAGAACTGTACAGATCAAGGCCAATGGTCAATTAGGGCCCCTAAGTTGTTAGGAGTTTCTTAAATGACCAACGCTGACCTGTTCTGAATGTTGTATTTAGGTTTGTTAGAAAAATGAGTCCTTTGGCCCTATCCTAATTAAAAGTTCAAACCTTGACCACACTCTTAAAATTAATTTTTTACTTTACTTGCAATAAAATTAATTATTTCTGGTGTATAGTTTTATGACAAGATTAGGAAAAAAACCAGTTCTATCATCTCCAAATACAGTCTCTTGTGTTACTACTTTGTAATAAAAAATACTCTACGACCCTTTGTCTCAAGACAACTGCCCATCTCTTTCCCATCCAGCGGTGGGCGGGTTGGTGGTTAACAATCGGATATCAAACAAGACCGTGTGTGCACATACATGTGTACACATATTTATTATAAGCTCTACTGATATAAGCAATGTTGGCACACAATTTAAAATAGTGAAAAATTATATTATTCTTCATTATAAATTTCACAGAGCCAATTGATTCTCACAAATGCTTTGGCTGACATTTGCCAAACTTCTCCATCTGAAGTCACACTATGTTGACTTCTGATGTGACAGCCAACCTGTTGGCTGTTATTTTCATTCAGTTCATGGGTAAGATAAAAATGAAACAACAAAGATGTATGACTGAAATGCCATTTAATCATTCAATATTTGGTCTTTCGTGTATGGCTTTTTCACCTGGCATAGGTTTTTTAAGATTCAGCCACGTTGTGGTCTGTATCCGTGCTCCACTTATTTTCATTGCTGAATAGTATTGCATTGTGTAGATATACCATATTTTATTTATCCAATCACCAGTCAGTGGCCATCAGAGTTATTTCCACTCTCAAATGTGTGCAAATTAAGGTTTATGAGACAGTAAGACCAAAGGTAAAATGCAAACAATGGTAAACTTACCAGAGTAATTCTATCTTGTGATGCTTCCTGGGAGCAAGTCGAAGTGCCTTCCCCACACAATTCTTCTCAGCACTGAAATATAGACAGGAGCATTTTTTTTTTCATAGAACTTCAACACTATTTATATATGTGGGACTCTAGTTTAATCTACCAAGTCATACTACATGTTTGAATGTCACGTGAGATCAACTCTGTTTAGTTATTTAACATCACATGCAGAAATAAGTCCAACTGGAAACTTTTAATCTGTGATAAATCCCTTCACCACTTTGATTATACATCGATGGTAATCCCCAAATACAAATAAATTCTAATTTTTCATAAAGATACCTTTTAACATGATGCAGAATCCATAAATTTGCTTATCTCAAAAGTAATGGATAAAGATCGATTTGGAAAATATACTGAACCTCTTCTAGGAGATAATTAATGAAATTGAATCTAAAACATTATTTAATAATTGCTTCTGATCTTTCAGAATCTCAAAATAATGGTCAGCACCACACTGATTACTTTGTTCAAAATGCTCAGCACTGAGTGCAGCATTGATAAATCTTTATTTAGAGAAGATATTTTCTAGTAATGCTGGCATTTCTAATTCTTAACTGTTTTACTGGAAGACTGAGTACACATAAGGGAGTTATAAGCCAGACATTTGATTAGGGGCTTAATTTGGGGCATATTTTTTGGAGCCATAATATAATGTGCCATTTTCTTTCACATGTAAAATTCAAGAAATTTCGCCTCATTCTTATGGGGCATAAGTTCCTCCCAGGAAATCAAGTTGCATTAAAATTTTTTTGAAACCAGGTAGATTTAGTCATTAAAAACAATTCATATTTTAAAAATGCAAAATTTTCTTCCAAGGTAAATCTAAATTTTAGAATCAATTTTACTGGAAGACAGGGTATTTCTTTTAGTGAAAATCTATTCCTTTTTTCCCACATACAATCTAAAAGGCATGCATGCTTGTGAGAAAGTATTGAAGACATCTGATTGTGGATCCCTCTATCTAAGATGTTTGGACAGCTACCTGGTTCATCCCAGAAAGGTATATTTTTGGATCTTGCAATGAAAAGAGCTATATATTTAATTTATTTATTATTTATTAATAGATATATTCCAAATATTTCCAATATTAATTTCATTCCTTTTAAAAATCTTGTCTTCTTCCTCTACAAATGACAAACACTTATCAGTGGTCTGTAGTCTGTTTTGACATGTCATTAAAATGGCAAAATGGATCATGTGAGAAAAGCAAATTCTAGTAAGATAGTGGCCATGATGCCCAATATCTCCCACATCCCTTTCAGTTTTCTCTACAAAGCAGAGCAAAACAGGCAAAGTGGTATAGCCAAGAGTGTGCATGTGACTTAAGGATCAGCAGAGCTCAGCTCTTCTCCCTTGAGCGTGGACTGGACTTAGTGACTCACTGTGAATGAGCAGAATGTGGCAGAAGTGGTGATTCTCACTGTTGTCTCTTCCAAGATTGAGTTATAGAAGGACTTGCTTGAGTCCTGGGTATTTTCTCCATCACCCTCTGACATAAGCAGTTTTCATATTGTGAGCAGCCCTATGGAAAGGCCCACTTGTCAAGGAAATTAAGCCAATATTCATTAAGGAAATGAGGCCTTTCAAAAACAAGAGTTAGCACACAAGTGGATTTTTATCCCTAGTCAGTCCTTGTGATGAGCACAGCCCAAGCTCATAGTTTGACTGAGACAAAACTACCCAGGAAAGCTGCACCATGATTCCTAACTCTCAGAACCTGGGTAAGATATTAAATGATTGATTTTTACGCTGCGAAGTTTTGAGGCAATTTGTTAACACTGCAATGGGGACCTACACAGACTCTGTGAGGATCCCCAGGAGAGAGAGCATTCACTGACTGTGCTCTCCCAGCTGGGAGGGAGGTCAGGGAACCAAATAGCAGAATGAAGATCTTTGACACTCTTGAGAATCTGGCAATCAGAGACCTGGACATCTTCTCATAGAGATGGCAGAAATCCCAAATATGGCATCCAGAGTGGATTTTCCTGGATCTGGAGGAAGTACGGGGGCACCAGAGGTGGGCTGAGTCACTCTCGCCAAGGCTACAAAAGTGATAATGCAAACAGGGCTCTTCCCAGCTCTGCAACAGAGGATTAGCAGACAGCACTGCACCCCTTCATGGACCTGGGATGAAGGACCCAAAGACTTATTTATGTTTTGATGGTTAATAGAGGAAAGAGGCAGATAAAAAGAAAAACGCACCAAAATGGACCCACCAACAAGTTGTGTTATAACCTAGAACTCCTAGAAGCTCTGTGAGTTAGTGAACGTGGTAGAAATATATGATAACCTCAAAAAAAAGAGAAAGTATTTAAGAAAGTTTAAAGTATTAAAAGGACCCCAAAGAATTTAAAAATCAAATTGCTCTTTGAATTTTAAAAATCTATATCAACTTCTGGTTGCTAGTCCAGGACGTAGAGGGCTAAAAAGAGTTTAACTTCTATCCTTGCACAAACAACGGCAAAAAATTGTAGTAATTTCCAATTTATGAGATTTTCTGCACCAAATGGAAAAATGAGATTGCATGACAACCAACTGTTTGAATCTAAGGAGAGACAGGTGTTTGTAGGGAGAGAGGAAGCATAAGCACTCACAAGTGGTCGATTCAACTAGTCACCAGAAAGAAGAGATCATCTAGAACAGTCAGCAAAATAGTGACGTCTGCATGGACTTTACATAGCGACAGTGTGAAGCCCTGGGGGCCACAGAAACTGGGGGAGTCTGTAAATCCTTGCAGGCTCGTTCTGTACAAATTTCATGAAGATCTCACAGGAAAGACTGTCGAGAACCAAAGTAAGCATCCATTGCAGGGCAGGACCTGAGGAGGACAACAGGAGTTGTGTGCCAGGAGCAGGGAATGCAAGCCTCAGAATGAACAGAGAAAGGGAACAGCAAAACAAAACAAAAGAAAACACTGTTACCCTTGGAACCGGTGAAACCGCATTATATGCGGGGAGAGTAACAGGGAAAAATCTTAAGCAGGGGGAACTGTGTGAATAAACGCTGGGCCCAAAACTACAGCTGGAAGAAGGGTATAAAAACAGATAGAGGCACACCCTTAAGACCCAGAGACCTGGTGCGCGTCTGAGATCAAGATAAAATCAGAACCATAGAGAAGAAATGCTCCATCATCCACTACAGCCATGTTAACGAGGCCTGAGTAACAGGTAATGACAGAATACCTAGACAAGCGACAAGAGAACAAGAAGATCAAGTAAAAAGACCTTTTTTAAGGCAAAGTGAAAGCAGAAGACTTAGAGATGAAAGTTGAGAAGACGTTACTCTGGCAAAGCAACTTCCTTCCTGAGTGTCATTACAGGGATTTGAAGCCATTGTTGCACGGAGGTTCAGCACAGCAACAACAAACTTCACAGCCAGTCTGACTCCTAACTACATAGACTCAGCCCAGGAAAAGGCATCCCCATTCCAGGCATTAAGATTTTACCTCAGTCTTTACTGTCTTATGCAAGATTCCCAGCTTTTATCAAAAAATCGCAGGCGTAACAACAGCTAAGAAAAACATACTCTCTGGGACAAAGCAATCATCAGAGTCAGACTCATTTGATACAGATGTGGGAACTATCTGATAGAGGATTTAAACTGACTATGACCAATACGTGAAAGGATCTGTTGAAAAAGTTGGGCAATATGCAAGCGAAGGTGAATAATTTCAGCAGAGAAATGAAAAGCACAGTAACAGAGATGATGAATGCTCGATGGGCTCATAAACACATTCAACACAGATAAGAATGGGATCGATGACCTTGACTATTGGTCAATATAAATTTCCCAACTTAAACACAAATTTAAAAAGTGATAAAAACAGTACAGAGCATCCAAGAGTTGTGGAACAATATGAAACATTCCAAAAACACACAACTGGAAGGAGAAGAAAGAGAGAATGGGGAAGAAGAAATATTTGAAAAATAATAGCTAATTTTTTTCAAAATCAATGACAGGAACCAAACCACAAATTCAATAAGTGTCAAAACTCCAAGTATGAATAAAACACACACACCACATATATACGCATGATGTCAAATACTTTGTCACATCATATTAAAACAATGAAAGAGAAAGACAAAGAAAAAAACTTTGAAGGCATCCAGAAATAAAATGGTGAGAAATAAGTACAATAGCATACATATTGTAAAACCATGGACTTCAGAAGACAATGGGCTGATGTGTTCAAAGTGATGAAAAAAATTATGACGCAGGATTTGATATACATGGAAAAATATTCAAAAAATTAAGTAGATACAATTTTCTTTCATATAAACAAATACAGACAGAATTATATGCCAGCAAAATAATCTATAAGAAATGTTAAAGGAATTTCCTCAGGCAGAAAAAAATAATACCAGAAAGTGAGCTTGAAACAAAGAAATAACCCTAGAAATAAAATAAATGAAGGTAAACAAAATTTATTTTTTCTGATTTTTAATTTCTCTAAAGGAATAGTGACTGTCTAAATCAAAATAGCAACAACGTATTATGTATTTATAATATATATATAAGTAAACTACATAACAAAAATAGCTCAAGGGATGGGAGGGAAGACTTTTAGAATAATATTTTTACTTGAAGGTAAATTCTGCTTAGAGATGTATATTATAAACGTAGGGCAACACAAGTTTCTAAAGGTGTAAATAACAACATGATGGATAAGAGAAAACAGCATTATAAAAAATCATCAGTTAATCCAAGAGAAACAACAAAAAGTAAAAGAGGAAGACGGACAGAAGGAACAAACGGAAAACAGCAAGCAAGATGGTAGCTACCGTGTCAGCCACATCAATAATCACTTCAAGTGCAACTGGCCTCAACACAATATTTACAAGGCAGAGATATCAGATTGGTTTTATAAAACAAAACGTGAGCCACAACTAAATGCTGTCTAAATATATATATATATATATTAATAAAGATACACATATATATAGATGAAAAGCAGGAGAGGAAAATATAAACTATGCAAACACTTGTGAAAATGTAATGGAAGTAGCTTTATTAATATGAGATAAAGTAGACATCAGAGCAAGAAATATTATCAGGAATAAAGAGGGACATTACATAGTGATAATAGCGTCATTTCGCTTGAAGGACAAAATAATCCTAAATGTGTAATCACTGAAGGACAGAGCTTCAAAATGCAAGAGAAAACAACTGACAGAAGGGAAAGGAGAAAAAGAAAAGTCCTGAATTATGAGGAAAGAGTTCAATACCCGTTTATCAATGATTGATAGAAAACGTAGATAGAAAATCAGGCAAGACAAATAAAAGCTTAAAAACACTATCAACTAACTACACCTAAAGTATAATTTTAAGACATGGATCCTAATAACCTCAGAATTAATATTTTTTGCAAGTGTACATCAAACTATGACCAAGACAGATCTTAATCTAGGTCACAAACTAAACTCAACAAATTTGAAAGAACAGAAATTATGCAAAGTATGTTGTTTACATGATGGGATTAAATTTAACTTGTATTGGACAGCAAAGTTCTAATAGATCGAATTGAAGAAATATGCCAAAACACCAAGCATAAATTCAAGGAGATAGAAAGGAGGAGAAAAAGGAGGAGAAAAGGGAGGAAATGCTTGATGCCGAATAGACACATGAAGAGATGCTGGCCCTGAATAATTCAGGGAAATACCAATAAAAACTATGAGAGACCTGTCTACACTCATTCAGAAGACAAAAATTAAGGTCTGACAATACCAAGAGTTGGAAAGTATGGGAATAAGTAGGATCTTCATAAATGGCTGAGGGAAATGTAAATTGCTATAACCACTTTGGAAATTTTAATTATTCACATTTCCTGTAACTCACTAATTTCATTCCTAGATAGACATCCAAGAAACAGTTTTGCACATGTGCACCACGAAACGTATGACAAGAATGTTCACAACAGCAAGGATAGCAGCATAAAAGTAAAAGTTTGAAATAAATCAAATACCTGTAACCTAAGAGATTGGAAAAAAATGTGGATGATTTACATAAAGAAAATATTATGTAATAGTGAAAAATAATGAACTATATAAACCCACAACAATGTAGAGAAATTCTAGGAATGTACAGTATGACGCTCTTTCCTTAAGGTCAAAATAAACTAAGCAACAACAGAATGTTTAGCACACATACACAATTTTTTTACAATTATAAGAAAACAATAAAGCAACTTTCATTCTAATGACTTGGATGAAAGGATGCAGGAGGATGTAACACAGAAAAGCAGTAAGTTTACAATACTGTGTAATCACCAAATTAAAAATAACAATTAATTGATAAAATAATGAATAAATTAACAAAAAATAAAATTTAAAAATATCATTCATGGATAGATGATAACAATGTGGTAAGAACTGTAAGAACCCAGCTTACGAGTATTCTAATTCAGTGCAACAGAATTCCATGAGCAAAAGAGAATGAAAAGAAAAGAAAAAGTAATAAGAGAAAAAGCCATGAGGGAAAAGATAGACTTAGAGTCAGAATGAGAAGAATTAAGAAAACTTATCTGTAAATAATAGGAATTTCAGGGGAAAGAAAAGACAAGAAGCGGGAAAAGGGCATTAAATCTTCCAGCACATCTTTCTAGTCACTTCTGGCGTAAGATTTCTATTCAGGTTTCATACTTCCTCTTGAAAAATTCGTTCATATATTCAATTTCCATAAAGTCATGGATCTATCTGGACTCTACTGTTCAGTTTATCTAAGTTAAGTCTGTATGTTTTGATCTTAGCGGTTTTAGAATGTAATTTATTAGCTGTTAAATTGAGAGGACTGTCGTTAGCCTTCAGTTTCATAATTTCCTAACTATATTTGGAAATCTATTCCTTTATAATAAATTTAAAATCCAAAAAGTTGGTATTTTGTAAAAAGTGAAAGAAAATGGAGAGAAAATACAAAGAAACACATGAATTAGGTATATTGATAGCTTTGGTATGGTGTCATTCCATACAAGAATATTATCTCTTTCCATTCAGTAAAGTTTCATAGTTTTCATTTCAGTTTCTAAGTCTTGTCATTTCTACATTATTTTAGGTTTTAATGCTGTTATAAATAGTATTTTCTTCCATTTTTCTGATTTTTGCTACGTCAAAGTAACATGAAAAGCTCTAAATTGCCAGGTGGGAGGCATGGTTTCCAATCAAATAGACCTATTTTTATATTTCCTAGTGGAAGCGTTTCCTTGAAGGGTTTCAATATGTTGAAACCAGCAGAGCCGAGAAGGGACATTCCCACATCCATCTATCCATTGATTCTCAAAACTAAATACTGTAGCTATGGGAGAAACTACTACTACACACACACACTGTGTCCTGCAAGGTAACGTCCCAGTGCCAGAAGACGTTTTCTCACAGATGGCACTGTTACAATTGAATCATTAATAAGCTATGTTAACATTCTGCATGGCCAGCTTCTTTTGGACAACGTGGCCAATGACAGTCAGTGAATCCCCTGGGCATTGACCTATTGTCTTATTTTTATTTTTAACTATGAAGTGAGTTCTTGGTCAGAAACAATATGGTATGAGATATCTGGACAGTGTTTGAAGCATTTGTTTATTCCAGAAATGATGGTTTTGGCAGAAGCAGAACGAGCAAGGCAAGGAATTCGCATTAAGAAAAGTTATTTCATTGTAGGCAAATAACTGTCCTTTTATGATAAAAGTGGAACAGAAAAATCAACCTTTTTCTTTTTTAAAATAGTTTCTGTATTTCTCTCCTCAATCTTCTCTTTAAGAGAGTGGAAAACAGGACACTGCATTTGAAGTTCTGCCATCGCAGGCAGCTTTCTTTCCTCCGTGATCCTTCAGAACCACCTCTGAATGGGGAAGCAGCACGGTGGCAGTCTGATTCTGGTCGGTGCCATCATTTCAGGAAGACTCATCCAAAAGCCAGGCTTGAATTTTCTTTTTTCAGTTAACTAGTCATAGGGAAGCCCCACAGGGCCAGAGATAGGGTGTGAGGGGCAATCACCACGTAGCATGGGAAGCCTCATGAGGAGCAAAAGCAATCTGTTGGTAAAACCCTCTTGTATGCAGGCACAGCTCTACGTCTTACCTCCATCTGATGACTGACTGCTGCTGGGCACCCTGGGTTTACCAGTAGTCTATCAGACGATATCCCGGCCTAATGTGCAGTTTAGTCTGCGTGCCTGTTTAGGATGCCTGGTCATATGGTCTGTACAGCCAGTGCACAACAAAAAGCCGAGATCTGTTTCCCGTAAGGCAGAGGTGTCATTTGCCAAGTGGGAAGCAGCTTTGGGGCTTCTATTGTGATTATTCCATTAGAGCTTGCCTTGGGCTCAGTGCAGTCTCTTGATTTGACAGGGACGTTTCCAGCAACACAGGATCCCTTAGAATCTAAGGGCAGAGGGATATAACCCAGGCCACGATCATCTCCTCTTACTCTCCATGCCATTCAAAGCTGTGGTGGTGTTTTGTCTGACCCTGGAAACAGGTAGAGACATATGTGTCATACGCCAATTCCCAAATCCAAAGAGACTGTCTTTGTCAATTCAGGCTGCTATAACAGAGATACTGTAGACTGGTGGCTTAAATAACACCTTTTATTTCTAACAAGTCCAGAGGCTGGGAAGTTCGAGATCAAGGTGCCAGATTCAAGGCTGGTGAGCCTCTGCTCCTGGGTTCACAGACAGCCATCTTTCACTGTTTCCTCATATGGTGAGAGGGATGAGAGAGCTCTCTGGGGTCTCTTTATAAGGGGCACCAATCACATTCACGAGGACTCCACCTGCATCATCTAATCACCTCCCAAAGGCCCCCTCCTGTTTCCCCCGATACTGTCACATTGGGAGAGGGTTCAACGTTTTAACTTTGGGTGGACAGGAACGTTCAGTCCCTGGCAGAGACTCACATAGAAGCATTCCTCTTTCTCAGTGTCAGGAGTCAACATAGAGCAGTTTACCCTTTAGATTGTAGGAGATGGCCCAACGTGGTCCAGACACCTGAAGCCAGGATACTGCGCTGAGGTGTCAGGCCTTCTTATTTTCAATGACTTTTCCTTCCTTATTTTGACGCATTTAGGGTATTTTCTCCAGGCACCTGTGACAACGACTCTGCCCTTATCTCCAAGTGCTGGCTTCCTGATGTCACTGAGCTACTGCGCCAGATAAAGTCATGTGAGGCGGTGACGTGGTCCAGGGCCCTGGGGATTAACCAGTGTTTCAGACCTTGGACGTCGACACTGCCTGGAGCCAAGAGAGTCAGGACCTGATGCAGCCTTGCGATGTGAAAGGAAATGGATCCTCAACACTAAAATATCAAATGTCTACTCTACTGTGTAATAGGCTTAATACTTTAAATGAAAAACAAGCAAAAACTAGAACTGAAGTAGTTTGAACTTTCCCATCTTTTTATGTTGTTGTTACATAGGCAAGACTGACATTTTTCAGTCAGAAAGTTCTCATAGGGTAGCAAGATGCCGGTAAACTGAAATTTTTTAAGGATTACAAATTTTTTTTAAAGATTTAAAAGGTTTCAGGGGCTGAAAGAATTAAATCACCCACAAATATAATAAAACCCATATTACTTAACCCACCACAATGGCAAAATAACCAGAACATCATAGCATGTAATTATTTCTAATCCATTTGAATCAAATAAATCAAAGTTACACACACATAACACCTATATACATACGTATATTTTCTTCTTTTTAAAGAAAGACATTAGATAACATTCAATGAGACCAGTTAAAAAGTTCCTTGGATAAATCTTTAAATAAATCCTCTTTTCTGAATCTGTAAAGGATAAACTAGAAGTTTACTATTAGGCACCTATAAAAGGAAACATCAGAGATTGCACTGAGGGGACCAAAAACAACCTCTAAAACACAAGATTAACAAAAAATAAAATTTATTTTGTGGATATAAGGCCTTTATATCCTCAGCAAACCAACTATAGATAATGCTCGTTTTTTCCCGTTAAGGATTTCACTTCGTATTTCATATGTTCATCCTGTTTGTCTCATAATCAGCTGGTAGGTAAAATTTTATAATACATTTCACATTCATTTCGACATCATTCTGTATATATTTAAATTTATAGCTTAAGCCATGTTTTCTGAGGATTGCCATGTTACACTGTTTTCAATTTTATGCAAATAAGATAGTCGATGTCACAACATTTGAAAAGATATCTCCAAATACTAATGCATTGCAAATGACCTCCATTAAACTGGGGCTACCACATCACAGTTCAATTGCTGTGCACGTTCTCAATTTATTTATTTTTCTTTACAATATAAGACTCTGGGCATAGGCTTTGAAAATTGTGTGCAATTTCAGACCAAAGCAGCTTTGTATGAAAGATGAATTCATATGAGGTAGACTTGTAATGAGTGCTGTAACTCACTGAGAGACCCACAAATGCGAAGCCCTACTTCTTTTGCTCTCTCTTGAGAACTCATTAAGACAGCAAACATATTTTTGAGAACAACCCAAATCACATGCAGAGCACTCTAGCCCTTGTATCAAGAAGATCCACTGCACAGGAAAATACTATAGCTTTTGAGCTAGAAAATAGCATTGGAGATACATTTAAGCACAGTGGCTGTTTCCACTAGGACTGCCAATTCCTGGTTCTGGAGTTTGATTCTAAGCTAATTGATCCCCTATGCTCCTCTTTAATGACATGGACCCCGTTATAATCCTGCACACAGAATGTTAGGCCATGAGGAGATTTATTTGTGCTTATTGAAGCAAAAGACAGTACAATTGACCTCTTCTGTGGATCTAAATGTTGTGAATAGGGCAGAGCAAATGCTGTCCAGGTGTTGGTTCATGTGTATTTTCCTGAAATCTGAAAAATAAATATATCATCATTCAAAGTGTTTCAGATACATTGAAGCTTTGCATGTATGATCAAGATCTCTAAGAGGGCAAGGTAGAACTATCTTATGATATCCAAATTCAAACACAAGTTGTTGATGTTTTCATTAAGGAAACAATTTACCAAGCCATCAGCAAACAAACTAATTCAGGGTAGTGGAAAGAACCTGGACTCTAAGCATAATAACATCAAAGCCTTCTCTGGATAGATTAACAGTAATAATGACCTTATAATATAATACAAAGGGTACATGAGATAATGTGTTCACAGGCCCATCTATACTTAGAAGCACAGCAAATCTTAGTTGCTGTTATTCATAAAATCACGCAAACGTGCTATACACAAATGATGAATAAGTAAGATAATTCATATTAAAGTGCTTAAAAATTATATGTTTTTACTAGATATGTTTATATAGCCATCACACATTCAATACTCCATTTATTAATTCACTATACTGTATATTCAACAATGTCTCACATTTAATAAGAGGACAGGCTAATGAGTGGAACAGTAAGCAGTTCTGTCTTACCTCAAAGATATTGAACTTTTCCCTACATCATAGTGGGTGAAAGGAAAGTTGGAGGCAGGTAATTCATTGCTCTTCCCTAAAGATTAGTTCTCCTTGATCTGGGAAAGCAATATTTTTAAATAGTGTATACTTGGAGGAGGGGATACACATAGAGAAGTTTAGAAAAAAGGTGATGCCTGTCTATCTACCATAACGAGCTCAAATTCTGAAAAAAAGGAAGACAGATGTCAGAGATACGTTACTGTTAGATCCGGGTAGTTGATAACTGAGTGTAGCCAGGATGAGGGAGTTTAATTTTATGATCTCAAGAAGTATGGGTCTATGGAACGGTGTCAGTCTGAATGGCAGAGTAAGGATCTCTGAAAATATGCACCTCAATAAGATTAATGAGAACACTGGCAAAAGACCCAAGATTAGAGTAGAAACAAATGAAATAGACAATACAAAACAAGAGAGAAAATCAATGACTAAAAAGCTTGATGTATAAAAAGATCAGTAAAATTGTCAAAACCTTACCTGGACTGACTAGAAAAGGGAAAGCAATGGGCAAGTGTACTTGAATAATTTAAGTAACTTAGATGCAATTAAGAAATTCCTGGAAATACACAGACTACTGAAACTGACTCAAGAATAAATAGAAAATCAGAAAGACATGTAACAAGTGAAGAAGTAAAATTAGTAGTAAAAAAAATTCTCACAAATAAAATCTCAGGCCAAAATAGTCTCACTGGTGACTTTGAAAAAACATTTAAAGAATTAACAATGCTTCACAAACCTCCTCTAAAAACGTTAAGAGGAGGGAACACTTCCCACTCGCTTTATGAGCCAGTATTATCCTGATACCAAAGCTAGACTGAGGCATCACAAAACACAAGAAAAGAACACTACAGACCAATATCCCTTATAAATATAGATAGAAAAGTACTCAACAAAATACTAGCAAAGCTGATTCAGCAGCATATAAAAAGGATTATACTCCATGACCAAGGAGGGCTATCACAAATACGCAAGGTTGATTCAAAATTGGAAAAGTCATTCGATGTAGCACGCCCCATTAATAGGAAAGAAGACAAAAACCACATGATAACCTAAATAGGCACAGAAAAAAAGCATTTGCAAAAAGCCAGCACCCATTCATGAGAATAACGTTCAACAAACTGGATATCGAAACAAACTTCTTCCACCTGGTAAAGGCATCATGAAAATCCACAGGGGGCATCATACTGAATAGAGAAACACGGGAGGCTTTCTCTGTAAGATCAGGAACAAGACAAGGATTTCCACTCAACATTTCTATCCACATTGTACTAGAGGCTCCAGCCAAGGCAATAGGCAAGAAAACAAAACAAAAGCAATACCCTCAGGAAATAAAAAAGTAAAAACTACCTCTACTTACAGTTGACATTCTCTTGTATATAGAAAATCCCCCCAAATTCCCTACTGCATTATTAGGACTAATGTAAGTTTAGCAGCTACAAGACTGATTTATAAAAATTAATTATATTTCTATACACTTAAAAGGATCAATCAGAAAAAGATATAAAGAAAAGAATTGAATTTACAATAGCATCACAGAGAATAAACCAGTTGGGAATTTATTGAACAGAAAAGTGTAAGACTCAAACGTTGAAGCCTATGATACATTGTTGAAAGGTTAAAGAAGATCCAAACAAGTGGAATGATACCCATGTTCATCAGCGAGTGGAACTTAACACCGAGGGTTTAATGCTTCTCAAATTGACCTACAAATTCAGGGCAATTCCTATCTTAATCCCCAATGCCTTTTTTGCAGAAATTGATAAATTGATCTTAAAATTAATATAGAAATAAAAGAAATCCAGAATAGCTAAATATAACCTTGAGAAAAGAACAAAGTTGGAAGACTAACACTTCCTGATGTCAAAACTTATTACAAAACTATGGTGATCAAGACAGCGTGGCAACATGACAAAGAGACACGAATTCAGAGTCCAGAAATAAACCAACTGATTTTCTACAAGAATGACAACACAATTCAATGGTGAAAACATATTTTTCAAAAGATTGGTGCTGGGACAACTGGATAGCCACAATCAAAAGAATGAAGTAGGACTTCTACCTCATATTATATAAAAAATTAACTCAAATTGATGAAAGATATAAATATAAGAGATAAAGACATATAATTGTTGGAGGAAAACAAAAGTATAAATCCCTATGACCTAGGATTAGGTAACAATTTCTTATAAATTCCATTTAAAACACAAGCAACCGAAGAAAACTTAAATATTTGGAATTCATCAAAATGAAAAGCTTTTGTCCATCAAAAGATAGTATCAAGAAAGTGAGTAGACAACTCAAAGAATGGGAGAATATCTTCTTTGGAAAAATGTCTATTCAGGCCCTTTGCCCATTTTTTAATTGGGTTATTTATTATTATTATTTTTTTTTAGGAAGATTAGCCCTGAGCTAACATCTGCCGCCAATCCTCCTCTTTTTGCTGAGGAAGACTGGCCCTGAGCTAACATCCATGCCCATCTTCCTCTAATTTCTATGTGGGATGCCTACCACAGCATGGCTTGCCAAGTGGTGCCATGTCTGCACCCGGGATCCAAACAGGCGAACCCCGGGCCGCTGAAGCGGAATGTGCACACTTAACCGCTGTGCCACCAGAACAGCCCCAGTTATTTGCTTTTTGCTATTGAGCTGTGTGAGTTCCTTATACGTTTTGGACGCTAACCGCTTAGATATGCAGTTTGAAATATTTTCTTCCATTCTTTATGTTGCTTTTTCAGTTTATTGATCATTTATTTTGTTGTACAGAAGCTTTTTAGTTTGATGTAGTCCCACTTGTTTATTTTTGTTTTTGTTGCTTGTGCTTTCGGTGTCATACCCATAAAATTATTGCCAAGACCAACATCAAGATGCTTTTTCCCTATGTTTTCTTCTAGGAGTTTAATGGTTTCAGGTCTTCCACTTAAGTCTTTAATCCATTTTGAATTAAGTTTTGTGAGTGATGTAAGATAGTAATCCAGTTTCATTTTTTTACATGTGGCAATCCAGTTTTCCCAACATCTTTTATTGATGAGACTATCTTTTCCCCATTGAGTATTCTTGACTCCCATATCAAACATGAGTTGACCATATATGCATGAGTCTATTTCTTGGTTTCAGTTCTGTTCGATTGGTCTCTGTGTCTGTTTTTATGCCAGTACCATACTGGTTTGATAATTTTAGCTTTGTAATATAGTTTGCAATCAGGAAGCATGAGGCTTCCAGCTTTGTTCTTCTGTCTCAGGATTACTTTGGCTATCCAGTCTTTTGTGGTTCCATATGAATTTTAGGATTATTTTTTCTATTTCAGTAAAACAAATGCCATTGTAATTTTGATGGGAATTGCCTTGAATCTATAAATGGCTTTGGGCAGTATGGACATTTTAGCAATATTAATTCTTTCAATCCATGAACATGAGATATGTCTGCATTTATTTGTGTCTTCTTCATTTACTTTCATCAACGTCTTATAGTTTCCACTGTACAGTTAATTCACCTCATTGGTTAAATTTATTCCTAAATGTTTTATTGTTTTTGATGCTACTTAACATGGGATCGCTTGCTTCTTTTTCAGGTAATTCATTGGTAGTGTATAGAAACGCAATAGATTTTTGTATGTTGAGTTTGTATCCTGTAACTTTACTGAATTTATTAGTTAAACGGTTTCTTGGTGGAGTTGATAAATAAATGAAAAGCAATAGTATATAGTGGAGTATGTGAGAAGCCATTTGGTTTAAAACTAATTCAGCCTGACCTTGTTTTTCCAAAAGGGCCTGATGTGGCTTGTTGAGCATGCATTGTACATCTGCTTTAAATATTTACTATGTCCCAAAAACAAGAATCATACCCTTAAAGATAAGGATGTAACTTCCCCCATAACACCATTTTCTTTAGGATTAGCGTCTCTCCCTAAACTAAGGATTAATTACTTTCCTGCTTGTGACCTTGTGACCACTCACCTTTTTACCACTGACCTACTGTGTTCACTGATATGATGGACAGCAAAGCAATCTTATAACTGTTGTAAAAGGGACATTCCTGTCATATGTGATGTAGGCTCTTTGCTCCAAGATGGTATATAACCACTCTGTACACCCCACTTCTTTGGTGCCCTTCCTTCCTTGGGTAAAGAAGGCCCCGGGCTAGTCCTCAGACCTGGCTCATAATAAACTCATCCCAATTTTGATTTATAGACTGATTATGGATTATTTTTGTAGACAGAGTCTTTAGGATATTCTATATATAAGACCATATCATCTACAGAGACAATCTTACTTCTTCCTTTCCAACTTGGATGTTTTTATTTTTTTTTCTTGCCTGATTGCCCTGGTTAGGACTTCCAATACTATGTTGGACAGAAGCAATGAGAGTGGCATCCTTGCCCTATTCCTGATCACGTGTATATATATATATATATATATATACATAATATAAATTATCTAAAGCGATTGTGGAGGATAAGATTGCCAACAGCAAGCTGCAGACTTGGGAGAGCTGATGTTGTAGTTCCAGTCAAATGCTGGCAGGCATTAGACCATGAGAGAGCTTATGTTTTCACAGTCCTAAGGAGGGAAACAAAAGTGATGTCCCAGCTCAAAGGCCGTCAGGCAGGAGGACTCCCTCTTGCTCAGCCTTGGTTCAGGCCTTCAAGGAGCTGGATGAGGCCCCTCACATTAGGGGGTGATCTGCTTTGGTCAGCCTACTGATTCACATGCTAATCTCATCCAGAAACACTCTCACAGACACACTTGGGATAGTGTTTGAACAAATATCTGGCTACCTATGCCCATCAAGCTGACATACAAAACTAACCATCACATCATGATAACTAATTTACACTTTATTCTGTATAAAATGGTGAATTGGCAAATATTATTAATTGGAAAAATCCTATAGGTCAATTCATATGTCAAATAGGTTACCCTTTCTATAGTGTTCCCAGTGGATTAGAAAGGGAAATACAGAGAAAGTGAGCACACTAAAAGTATTAATGTAGTAGTCAAATGCATATTGATGTTTTAATTATTACTTATTAGTATTGTATGTGTTCAAGAATTGTACTACACTGCTTGTGGTTCAGGAATTTGAGGAGCAGTCTTTGGCTGGACCAAGGCTGAATATATCTGATCAGGTCAGGGCTCAATCTTTGTGGAGAGCAGTAGCTCAGGGAACACTGAATATTTGCATAAAGACACTGGCCAACCTAGGGCTGGCATTTGTAGAGTCACTAAAACAACTTAGTCAACATTTTTTATCATTTAAAAAAGACACAAAATGCTGACGAAGCTGCAGAGAGCCATTGATGTGAGAATTACATCTTCCCACCATTCTATGCCTGACCTAATAAGAAAATAACACTGTATCACAGTTTTGTTAAACACTTAGAATTCTGAGTCCATTCAATCATTAATTCAGCAGATACTTGCTGAGTTCCTATCATCTGAGAGGCCCTGTGCCAGGTGCTGAGCAGAGAACTGCAGGTAAAACCAGAGGTACTTTGTTCCTTCAGAAAGCTTATTGTTCATTAGAGGAGATGGATATTAATTAAATCATCAAGCTAATGAATGTGCAGTTGAAAACTGAGATGCACACTCTGAAGGACAAGAACATGGTTCTATGAGAATACACAAGAATCTAACACAGTAATACCCCAACAGCAAATGCTATTTGAGGAGCTATTGATGGAGGAGAGACTTGAACAATGATGAGAAGACCTCGTCGGCAAAAAAAAAAAAAAAAAAAAAAAATGGGTCTATAGAGGAAGGCAGGGGTCCTCAAGGTCCTCAGTTATTGTGTAAAGGATTTTGGTCTTTTTGTTTTTCTTAAAAACAATGAAGATTAAGTGAATAGTTGCATATGCAACACCCAATGGCGCAACCTTTACTCCCATATTCCTTTGGAATTGCTTCCCTGTCCTGCCCTCCGCCTCTTGACTTATCTCATAACACCTTGCACTGTGCTCTAATTTCATTCCATTTTGAATACATTCTCCCACAGCTCTCTTTGAAATTTTGCATTTAATTGCTATCCAATTTTGTAAAGATCCTGTTTTTCCCATGATCTTTTGAAAAAGAGACTGCACTCTCTCTCATATCCAAAGAACCACAGAGCCATGTGTAGAGTAGATAATATTTTGGAAATAATATACTAATGAATTTTCTTATTTTCCGCCCCATAAGTTTATACATGTACATTCCTCTGAAGCCAGTCTATAATCATGGCCTGAGGAAATAATCAAGCCAAACACAACTTAGGGATAAAGGGGGCGTGGCACAAAGGAATCTGTGCCATAGAGGAAAGGGAAATATTGCCATTCCACTTCCCTGAGGAAGAAGAAAAAAATGGAAGAGGGATATGAAGGAGAAAGGGAGCAAGAACAAGACAGAGCAAGAGCAGAGGAAGACAGAATTTGAATGGAGGGAAAAGACGCAACAGATCAAGAGCTACCGTGCTTACCTAGGCCTCTGTCAGCTTTGAAGCTCACTTAGAATCTTAAAGGAGACTGCCTTGCCACAGTAGTCAAATGGTTGCATGGCTTCAAACTGTGGGGCAGGAAGAGCATCCCCAGGTCTTCATTTTCTCCTGTGTTTGGAATGCTCTAGCTATCTCCTGGCATCCCAACAAGAGCATACATGTAGCAACTGAGGCACAGAGCTACAAGGCCTGCCATGATGTTGCTTTACCGAGGGAGCGAGGTGGCTACGGTGCATTCTCTGCCATAAGATGATCTTGCCAAATGCAGTTTTGGCTGCTGCTCAGAAGAATTAAAGGACTAGAAGAAGCTGAAACGGGACTTGAGTCAGCAGCAGCCAGGAGAAAAGTGCCATGGACTGCAGAAGTTACATACTCCCACTGTCAATGGGCAAGGGATGTTGCTTCCAAGGCCTGTAAGGATTCAGAGGCTGGAACAAAGACTCGAGTGCAAGTGAGTTCCCTGCCTTTGTCTATCAGGAGGACACAGAAAGATCCCCCTTGAACCAGATTTCATCTTAAGAAGTAGGAAGGGGAGCAGAGTTCCAACAGTGAGCCAAAGTTTGGATTCCCTTATTGACTGCTTTAAACCAGAAGTGATAGAAATGCTTTTAATTGGCACATTGATGTTTTTCCTCACTAGTGCAGCATTAGAGATGCCAAAGTGTTTGAATTGTGTTTGGAGGGATAGAAACGGTAGTGGGAAGAACACTGGGCGGTTTAACTGGATGGTATTAACCTTAAATGGAGATGATTTTATATGAGGACAAAATTTAAGACAGGTCCTAGGGGTTAGAATATGGAGAACTTCAAGTACTCTATCAATTAGGATTCAGTCAGGAAAACAGAAGCCAAACAAATAATTTGACAGAGAGTATTTAATATAGGAAAGTAATTAGAAAGGTGCTGACAAACCGTAAAGAAAAGAATAGAGAGGAAGATAGACATGGCCTTTGGAAGCTATCAACCTGGTGCTGGGGAAACAAAGGGAAGTGTTCAGGGTTATCAAAACCTCAAAGTCTGGAGGAGGAGCTTTGCAAAGCTGGGCCAGACTACTAACAAGGTGGTGTCACTCAGTTCTAGGGAACTCAGAGGACGGGTCTCACGGAATAGGAACAGCCCAGCCACTGGTGGCACTTTTGAAGAGATACCACAATGTTGCTTCTAAGAGTGTTAAAAAACAAACAAACAAAACTGGACACAAGGACTATCTGCTATTAGAGCAAAGTGCTGTCGTTGAGACCAACGGTAATTACTGGAGGAGTATTAACAGAAACAGCAGACAACACAGGAAGAGCACGTCCCCCAATTTCTCCTGCTCCCCATCTCTTCTAGTGTGCTCTGTTGGCAGAATCCAACAAAGATCCAGCGGGCAAAGAGGAAATGTAGTCTGTCGAGAGTCTGCCCCAGGACCACAGAGCAAAGTCTCCTATAGAGGTTTAACAATCATGATTGGTGCACATACCACTCACTCGGTTGAGGTTTAGCGGGATTAAATTGTACATACATCCGTACAAAACTTCATAGCTTCTGTATCCTCCTACAACAGACACTGATTTTTTCATAAACCTACATCCCACTGAGAAACAGGCAAAGTTAGTTATTTATGACTCTGGAGTGCAGACAGAATTCCCAGTTGTTGGAAAAAATGAAATTAAATTTAAGATAAAGGACTTGCAAGTAGAAAGATAGTGGTGAAAATATTATCAGTTTATGCAAACTAGCACTAAAGCATAAAACTGGAACATTATTCTATTTGAAAGACACATTCCTTAGCAAGCAACACAAAGGAGAACAGGAGAATGTTCCTTCTCACTTTAGTCCGGACACACAAGACAACTTTATTAGAACGTTAGAAGTGATCAAGTGCTGACAGTACAGCCTCTCAGTGTTTTTATGTCTGAGAAAGACAGTAAAGGATATAGATGACCATTCTAGAGTCATCAATAGAGATAATCTCAACTCCAAAAATTTTTATTTTTTTCATATTGAGGAAATCATATTACTAAGATAATCCTTTACAAATATTTCTATTTATTGATAAACTGACTTCCTTTCCATATAATTAAATGGTAGTGCCCCACAAAAATATGTAGGTCTAACAGAAAAAGCAAATAATGCATTTGTACCAGACTATGGTTTCATCAAGTTTGCTTATATACTTTTAGCCAAAGCAAGTCATATGGCCAAGCCCACAGTCAGTGTGGGAGCGCATTACTGGAAGTCACGGAAATAAGATGCAGAAAAGTTGGGGTCATAAAGTCAATCAGTTAATCACATCCCCTCTATGAATTTGCACATGATTCTTGCCCCTCCCAGTCTGTTGCTCTTCATAAGCTCTTTGTTAATAAGTACTACGTTGGTTATTCAAATTCTGAAATAATTCTCAAATCCATTTCTTCTCTCTAAGCCTCACTGCCATTGCTCCCTTCATACTAAGCTTGAACTATTAAAATGGACTTTGGTTTTCCCCAGCTCAAGCGTAGGAGTTTGATTGTGGTGGACCATTTTTAAAATGGCTCCTAATGACCCTGGCTTCCTAGTGTTCATACTTTCTTTCAGCCACCTCCCATATTTACCAGGGCTGAAGCGTGCAACCCAGAGCATATAACACAAATGATGGGATGTCCCTTCTGAGCTTAGGTTATACGTAGCTGAACCTTCTGTCTTTAGCGCTGTCTCTCACAGGTCTGAGAGACGTCAAGATAAGAAAGCCACCGCCCTGGTTGAATAGCTCCTATGTGAGGAATTAAGTCTACTGCTATCATCCAGATTATTTAGCTGGAAGTGGAGTCTCCATTCCCTTCCACGACCCCACGACCGAAGTCCTGGCCCAAAGGTAACACCTCATGAGAGACCCTGAGCCACCAGTGAGACCACCCAGATTCCCGACCTATGGGCACTCCATGAAGAAAAACAAATGTTTCTTTAAATTTTGATCTTCAAAGACATGGATTAGTTTGTTACACAGTACTAGAACACGTAAACATACAGATCTTGATACCGGTCAGTGGGACACTGTCATCATAAATACCTAAATTGTGGGAATGGCCTTAGAATCAGGTAGTGAGCTCTAGAATAGTGCTGACAAAAGCCTAAACTGCCTTGGAGAAGTCTCAGAGCCTTTGTGAAGCTGTGGGAGACCTTTAAAAGGTCTTTTATAAATGCTTATGGGAAAGTGAGGCAAAGTTATTGACAACTGCAAGAAGAGGGAGCCTTCTTATGTGGTGGCAGAAGATTTAGCAACCCTCTTATTTGCATTTCTGTGAAAGTAGAGAATATACTTAATTAACTGGGTAGTATGTCTAAGGGCATTTTCAACCAGTTATAAAAGCGCCATCTGACTTCTTGGTGCTGATAGAGGAGAGAGATAAACTAAAGGAAAGATTGTAAAGCAAAACCTAGCTTGACAGTTTGGGAAAGGTTAAGCTTTTGCAGGTGTCAAATGGTATAAAAATTAAGAAATGACTTTTGAGCAAATATCCAATCCACAGCACAGCCAGGAAAATATGGTCCAAAGACGAAGTCAAGGGTGCGACTGTAAAATCTTTTACTAAGATCTCAGAAAGATAAAACTCAGTCAGATGAAAGGGTTGCCTCAGAGATCCTCTCAATCAAACTATAGGGCTTCTGGGAAGCTTAAGGGCATTGTTCCTGAGCCATCTTATAAGGAGCCAAAAGGAGAGTCAAGTTTATCTTGAGGTGTTTTGTGGCTCTGGAATCTGTCTGGGGGATCAAACCCCAACAAGATTCACAGAAGATCCCCAACATTTTTAAAAGAGTTATATATGCAGAACATCACCAGGTTGGACTGAAAAGGGTAAGGCAGTAAGAGAAAAGGCAAATAGGCGTTTGACCCCCAAATTTCTAATAGCAAGAGGGTAGCTGATAAAACTACCCAGTTGCACAAATGTGGTATTTTTTTTTTTTTTGAAGGAATAATGAATCAACAGGTTGAACCAAGAGCCCAGAGGGTGGAGCTTACAGCCCTGGAGAACTTTTTTTTAGGACTTGAGTCATAATCAAGAAACTTCCCAGCTGTATTTTAAAACTGTTATGGATTGGCTACTCCTTTGTGCCTCAAAGTTTGTTCCCTTTGAACAAGAATGTCTATAGTGATGATCCTATGCTTGCCCCACCATTATATATTGGGTTAGGGGAGGAGAGAGAACTGATGTCTTTATTTTCAGAGGTCAAGAGGAATTGTACTAAAGGAACTACATCCGAGGGGACTTCTCTGCGTCTGGATCTGATTTAGATAATAAGATTTTGGACTTAGACCTGATGCTGTAATGGAATGAGATTTTTGGGGGTCTTAAAAAAAGGTGAGTATATTTTGAATGTGGAAGGAATGTGAATCATCAGGAGACAGAGGGCAAACTGTGGCAGCGGACTGCTTGAAGTAATTTGTTGTAAATCTATAGAAAATTTATAACTGCTCAATTCTACTCTTCACGCTTCTGCTAAGTAATTTTTCTAAAACACAAATTGGATCCTAACACTATCTGAAGTTACCTGCTCCAGACAAAAAAGCTCAAATTCTCTAGCTGTTGTGTAAATAAAGACATTTCTCAATGTGACCTCGACTTATCTTTCTAGCTGCATCTTTGAATCTCCTTTATAAATCATATCTGAGAGCCATACAGGAGCCCTTATCATTCGCAGAATAAGCTCATGCCTTGTGTTTATACAGGATGTTCCCTCTATCTGCAGTATATTCCTCTACTTCTATTTATCTTTTTTTATTGGAAAACTCTCAAATTGAGCTTTCACATACCAACTGCACGATCGCCTCCCTGTGAAGTCTCCTCCAACTCTCCTCATTTTCCACCTCAGATGCTCCTCCAGCTGCTCTACAAACCCCAGCGACAGTACTTATCACAGACTCGATGATTCTCCCACTTATGTTGGATCAGGACTGTCAGAATCAGAATCTCATATTCAATTTGAAAACAAAGGGATGCACGTCTAACACCTATCTGGGCTTGGAGAAAGCAAATCTGAATTATTGTTATATCGTCAATAACCCTTGTCACGAAGACAAACTTCATGCACCTGGAGTCTCTGAAAGTTAAAAGTAATTCATAAGGAAAAGTGGGATGATTTGTCATCCTTCATCTAAGCCTGATGACAAATGCGAAAATCCAGAGTAAAATTGTTTACGTTTAGTACAAGAAAAAGCATCTTAGTAGGTTTCTTTTCTTTTTTTATCTTGTCTCCTGGAGCCAAAAGTTAGTAAATTTCAAGTACAAGGGAAATGAAAAAGAACATCCTTCAGACTTGCAGTTCAGAAAACATGTGCCATTTCCTTCTCAGAAAGGAAGAAAAGAGGCGTTTTCTAAGCCTATTAAAATTTGAATACAATAAACATAATAAAACCCTTTTTTTGGAGTAAAGTAGAATATACCTTAATTGAGTACGGTTCCAGCCTCAGTATAAACAAAATCAGAATAAAATCCAGTGCCATGGTGCCAAACAAAAATTGAAAAATTAGACTAATAACTTTGAAAGAGAGATATATATAAATTTTGTGAAGTGATACTGACTGTGGAAAAAATTGTTGACCATGATACTTTAAAACACAGACATTGATTAGCATCTCCTTCCTTCTACCCTAAAAGAATGAATTTATTTGAAATTCTATTAAAAAACAAATATGATATTACAAAAGCTTTTATTTGACATCTAAAATGCAATATTTTTCCTAAACATAGCTGTTATCATTTCTAGAGGATTAAGACTATCTTGAAGAAAAGAAAGAAATTATAAGTGATTGTGTCCAAGATTTTCTGTTTCAGGTTCACCAAATCCTAATATTTTTATCTAAAATTGAAAACTTTGGCTGCATTCAGTTGAGTCTTTTTCCTGGACTAAGCTTTCTCTAGGATAATTTATTTTCTAGGTGGAAAATGTACAATAAGAATGGCATGAAAATATGAACCAAGGCTATGATTAATGGCCTCATGAGTAGAGGGTCCATCTGGACACAAGCCCTTGGACCTGCTCTGTAGGAAAAGGGGAGAGAACCAAATAGCAGCATAAGCTTAGATGGAAGGGCTTCAGAGAGAGAGGAAGGAAAAGTAGCGGCAGCTATTCAAATTTTGTGAAAAACTTGGAGATAGAGAGGGGTCATAGAGAGGGCTGCTATGATGGGTCCTCAGATTAAAAGGAAAGATGGGTCACCCCAGAGCACTGACTCGTGGTGAGTTGCTTGCTTTTGTCAGAGCTGCATTCACGTTGATTTGATTGCTAAACACTCACTGAGCTTGTCCTCTGCCCCTGAAACTTTTCTAAGTGCTAAGAACAAATATGCTGGTGAACAAAACAAAATCCTTGTCCTTATGAAGTGTACATTCTATTAGGAGAGAGTAACTGTGCGTGCATGTGTGCCTGTGTGTATAAGGAAAAGGATGACAAAAGAAAGTAAGTAGGCAAAGGGGAAAGTATGTAATACTATATCGGATTGGGTCCCCAGAAAAGCCTATCTAATTAAATGAAACCTGGAAGACGTGTGAATAAAATGAGACAAAATGTATATTTAGAGGTGGCTGCACAGGCAGGTTCTCAATGCATACTGTGGGTGCATGAATGAATGAATATGACACTGCTGAAAGCAAAGTTGCAAAGAGCAGTAACATTACAGGCTTATATTTGTTACATAGAGGGGCGATAGTCCATGTTCATCAAAAGTTCAGTCTATAAAACTTCTAGGTGAGGAATCATGCGTTTGGGGGTTGTAGTGAGGCAAAATATTACAGGGCTGTGGCGGAGTTTATGGGTTCTATTGAAATAATTGTCAAGAAAACATACTTATTGAGCGCCTACTAGGCACTGTGAGTCAGGTGGCTTACACACATTTTCTCACTTAATCTTTATTGCAATCTTAAAAGAAATGAAGTATTTTTTCCATTTTGCAGGAACTAGCAGCTGGGAGTGTTGAGTGACTTGTGAATAGCGCTTTGGTTTCCAGGTGACAGAGCCAAGACTGGAACTCAGATCTCTCCCACTCCGCTGCTGCGTTCTTAAGAGAAGATCTACAGCTTCCTTATAATCTGAATAAAGCTCTTCTTTCTTTAATATATTTTGAGAAAACTGCTCTTAAATTTCAAGGTTTTCCCTACTAGTATTAACATTCCAAAATTTAGTAAACAGGTTTGTGTTACACTATATCTACCTTTTCTAATGGGATCGTCTTATCATTTCTTAGGTTTCATCTGACCAAAATAAAAAAGGTTAATTCATTTCTTATGAAATTACATTGTTTATTCCAAACTGAGTATTTTATTGTGAAGAAACTAAAAAGCTCACATTGAAAAAATTATATTAGTAACCAAACTAAAAATTAGGTATATACATCCAACAACATGGGTGGATCTCAAATATAGGCTGAATGGAAGAAGCCATAAAGAATCCAGGGAAGAAATATCCAATCTATATGGCTAGAAAGTCCATTTGTAGCTACCTGGGAGATGGGTGGATGTTGGGGTTGACTGCAAAGGGTATATTAGTAATATATTTGGATGGTGAAAATGGTTCACATCTTGAAAGTGGCAGCTAAATAGGTAAACATATTTGCCAAAACTCACGAAATTGTGTAATCAAAATGAAGTTATTTGTACATTTAGCTCAATAAATTTGATTTTTAAAGTAAAAAATAGTGATGTATGCTTTAATTTTGAAGAAAATTATCCACAATTTTGAACAAAAAATATATTTCTTGCATTTGTTTCTGTTACTCATTTAAAAGCAAAGCATCTAAAAAAGTGAACAATATGGTCATTTTTCCTTTGACTATACATTTTCCGTCCATTTAGCAAATAGCGCTTCAGACAAATCATCTGACATCAATTTAATCAAAAGCTTTCTTGGCACTCACTGCTAGTATTCACATGAAATTTTCTTAGATTTTTGCAAAATAATAAATTAAGCTAAGTCATCTGCAGACAGTGTTGGCTGCACTCAAGTTTTTAATAACGCTCGTCTGGCTTTGTGTGTAAGTGGAAAGTGAATTGCAAGATAAAGGGACAACGCATTGGGCATGGTTTTACTGTCCAGGTAGACGAGTAATATTGGCTAAAAGGAAGCACTTGAATCTAGTTTATTTTTATATTATAAGGTAAAATAATAACCATAGTTTTAACTTTGTCAGAGGCTATTATTTTCCAATAGAACCGTGAGGTAAATCACAAAAAGATTGGGTCAACTTTTTCTTGTAATCATTGTTGCTGCATATCTGACCCATGAAAAGGTTGGATGGAGCCCAAATTAAGAAAAAGTTTCTGAATTTGAAACTTTTTCCTAATGAAGGAAGGAATATTTCTACCCAAGAAGTCTCCTCAGTTACTTGATGGCGGCAGTTACAGAGGCTGTGGGTACAGTCAGCACACTTGCATCACAGATTTGACGTGCTAGGAGGTTTAACAACTCTAATTATCACCTTACCGTCCACATCCTCAGACTAACCCCAAATACAGTAACAGGAACATTGAAATTTCTAAAAGGCCAATATTAATCTAAAATTATAATAAAAAGAAAGGAGAATGCATAAAAATAATGTGATAAACTTCAACACCCTTTCAAGATAGAAACACTCAATAAACAAAGAGTAGAAGGAAAGTACTTCAAAATAATATAAGCCATAAAGGAAAAACCCATGGTGAACCTCATACAGTAAGGTGAAAGACTGAATCTAAGACTGTCCTGTAAGAGTAGGAGTGAGGCAAGGATGACTGCTTTTGCAACTCCTATCAATGCAGTACTGGAAGTCCTGGCCAGAGCATTAGGCAAGGAAAAGAAATAAAAAAGCATCCTAATTGGAAAGGAAGAAATAACATTCCCGTTGTTCACAGATGACATGATCTTACATATGGAAACAGCTAAGGAGTCCACAAAAACATGGTTAGAACTAATAAACAAATTCAGCAAATTAGCAAGATACAAAGTTCACACACAAACATCAGTTGCATTTCTATACACTAATAATGAACAGTCCAAAAAAGAAACTAAGAAAACAATTCTATTTACGATAGCATCAAAAAGAATAAAATACTTAGAAATTAACTTAACCAGGAGGTGAAAGACTTGTGCGATGAAAACTACAAAACGTTGCTGAACGAAATTTAAAAAGACATAAATAAGTAGCAAGACATCCCCCGTCCAAGGATTCGAAGTCTTAATGCAGTTAGGATGTCAACACTACGCAAAGCCATCTACAGATTTAATGCAGTCTCCATCAAAATCCCAATGACATTTTTGCAGCAATAGAAAAACTTATGCTAAATTCATATGAAATCTCAAGGGACCTTAAATAGCTTAAAAAAATTCTTTACAAAAAACAAAGCTAGAGTGCTCACATTTCCTGATTTCAAAACTAAACTACAAAGCTACAGTAATCAAAACAGTGTGACACTGGCATGAACACAGATCTATAGGCCAATGGAAGAGAATAGAGTCCAGAAGTAAACCCTTACGGACATGATCTAATGGAATTTGACAAGGGTGCTAAGAGAATTCACTGTGGAAAAGACAGCTTTTCAACAAACGGTGCTGAGAAAACTGGATATTCACAAGGAAATGAAATTAGACCCCTACCTAATACCATACCCCAAAATTAACTGATTATTTTATTCTTTACCAGTATCAGAGCACGCTGTCCCACCAAATAGCATGGAAGCTGCCTCTGATCCATTTCTTAGGGAATTAAATCAGGAATGGAGGGACAGCTGGGCCCCTCTGGAATACCCCTTTATCATAACCTCACGTTTTGCACTCTTGAGCAGTAAGGCCTGGCCTTTCCCAACCCTGCCACGCCGAGTTCTCTACCCTCTGCTCTACTGGTTAAGGATGCAGGCTCTGCAGCCACACAGACCTGAGTCTGAATCTGTTTACACCACTGAGGGTGTGATCTTCAGCCGGGTGTCCGGGTTTCTCAGCCTCATGCTGCGTATTTCCCCAAGTGGGTTAATGAAACCTATGCGACACACTTGTTGGGACTATATGAGGGATCAGTGAGCGTTATTGTCACCGTCTTTTGAAAAGTTTTTTTCGTGAAATGCGTATTCTCAGAAGCAAACCAGTTGTCAGTCAGAATCCTGCGCTGTGGACGGTGAGAAGAGCAACACTCTCTAGGAAGGCAAAACAGAATAAGGTGGTGTTTTCATCCAATTTGTTACAAAATATCAATTCCTGAAGAGCATTTAGAATACTTTGTGGTAAATAAATATTTATTTTTGAATCCAAGGCCACCACAAATGCTAAGAGGATGCATTAGGACTTGCATGTTGCACTAGAACGTGAATCTGCTAGGAGGTTACTTTGAAAATATTAGAGACTCCATTAAAATGAAAAAAAATATGAAAAAGAACTAGCCAAACACCTTGGTTTTGCTTATAAAAGGAACACTGAACAAATGTTCAGGAAACTGTTAACTAGGAATGTAACTTTGCAAGTAATGCCTAAATTCTTCCAGGTTTGTAACATAAAATTAAACACGAAAGTTTCGAGGGTCCTTTACATCTTTCTAGAACACAACGGATGTTCACAAACGTTTGTTGAATGAACTTTATATTGATAACAGTGGTTAAAATTCACATTTAGAATTCCTTAAATAGTACAAAGACTACGGTGTTGGTTAATATTCTAGTAGGGTACGTGTTTCCTTTTGACAGTCAACCCGAGCTGTATACAAATGGTGTTGGCTGTGCTGAGAGAGCCGTCTGTCCAGAAAGCTATAAAACCAAGATCCTGACGACTTATGGTCATAAATGATTCAGGATCACTTCTTTTTCTAAGAGAGCAAAAAAGTACTTTTAAACATATCTGAGAGAGTTTGGTAGACAGGAACCTCATGATAAAGTTGCCTTTCTTGTGAGTACCTTAAGGAGCAAGAAAGGTTTTATTTTGTTTTGTTTTTAAAGACCCTGTTCTTCTTAGCTTAAGGGAAAGGTAAAAACAAAATGCAACAAAAGCTAAATTTACTTAGGATTTCTGGGTTTGAGTCCATATTTGTTACCAATTTTAAAATGCTCATTAGCCTCTCTCACCAAATTTCCTCTGTCTATAAACTGGTGATGGTAGCACCTATTCTGACTGCTTCACAGCACTATTTTAAAGAAACAGACAAGACAGTGGAATAGCAGACTTTTACAAATTTTAAAGTGCAACATGCATCGTAATTATTATAATTGTGGAAGTTTTTACTTCTGGGTTTCATTGGAAATGGCAAAACGTTTTCTCCTTTCAGCTGTGTAATAAATATTCCCGTGGGGTGGTATTCCTCTGGGACTCCCTGTAAAATTTTCGCAGATCTCACATTCTACTTTTTGCTATGAGATTGTATTTGTATTAGAATCAGGACGAGCCTGTCTATTCCTCCACAATGCATGTGTCTTGAGATCAGCGACTACATTTTATTTATCTCTGTGTCTTCCACAGGATGACAGAAAATTTTACACAAATAACAAGTTGTCCAATAAATGTGTTCAATGCTTTTGGTTAAACTTATTATCTAAGCCAACCAAAATTATAACAAAGAGAAGACATTTTAATTTTCTTAAAAACATTTGAAAGAGCCAGGTAAAGAGTCTGTGTATGAGCACATTACAGCATTTTTCATTGAGTAGTATTTCTCTCTTGAAGAAAACTAAAAGAACATGAGTGAAGGGCAAGTTGGGAGCGGAGAATTTCAGCATTTCTGCTCCACGGTGAACGGCTGCATTAACACAATTCTTTTTCTGATTCGCCCAAACACAAAAGACTCACTGTAAAGATAAGTGGCTTTAGAAGTTTGGCTCTACCAGACTTTTACTGTACGATTGCTAAGGCATAAAAAGAAAATGGATAAAGAAGATTTTTGAAGACATTTGGCTGTTAATCACTGACCATTAAAACTTTTAAAATTGACACAGGATATTAAGCCTATTAGCAATTACTGCTTGATGTAACTACCAAATTTAAAAATAGTAATGGTGAATAATTTCAATTACTATTTTCCAAAACAACGTTTATCTCACTTCTTTAAAGGACTCTCACTTTTAAGGATCATTTTCTTGACAGCATAAAGAAAAATGAATGACAATAATACTTCAGATAATTTTACTTTCCAAATCTACTATATGTGCCTACTTAAACATACGTACAAAGTTTATTATTGAATCATGTACATAGAAGTATTTAATAAAATTCATTCTTATTCCTGCAATTGACTTAGTTATTGTAATTTTTAATCTCAAACAAGTGATTTTAAAAGAGCAGTTCATGGGGCTGGTGCAGTGGCGTAGTGGTTAGGTTCCTGTCCTCCACTTTGCCGGCCTGGGGTTCACAGGCTCAGATCCTGGGCGCAGACCTAGCACCACTCATCAAGCCATGCTGTGGCGGCGTCCCACATAAAACAGAGGAAGATTGGCATGGATGTTAGCTCAGGGCCAATTTTCCTCACAACTACAACAAAAAAGGCAGTTCATGGAAAGCTAATTCAAACGATTTGAATTCTTATTTTACTTTACTACTGATCTACAATACGTGGAAGGAATGTTAACATTTTAGGTCTTTATTGTATTCATTTGGAATATGATTATAATGATAAAGGATGAGCTTTAAGCAAAGAGGGGAGAAATACACCTTTGATGCATATTTTGATCTGGGAGAGGTTCCTGATAGTTCTCAGAATGACGAGTGAGTGTGTATATGCGTTTGCCATTGGGAAAGTCATCTATTCTAGATAACTTACATGCATTTCAGCTACTATAACTTACCCCAGCTTCCTGAAATGTTTTCAGGTCAAATTCCCAAAATGGGAGATTACTGAGTCACTGGCTGATCCCATCCCTTCCTTCAGTCTCTGCTACTTTCTCGCTGCCCATTGCATTGTTCCCTGGCACAATGCAGCTTTTTCCCCCGATTGCAGCAGTGCGAAAATTTAAGTGGACGTAATTTCATAACCTTTCCAGAAGCATAAAGCATCATTTTTTATGGAGGGCTGAATAAGCAATTTGAACTTTACAAATGAAGCGCAAAGCAAATTTTACTGCTCACAAATCTGTGTGCGATAGAAAGTAGTGCAGTGGTATGCTAAAACTTCTGGAAGGAAGTTTCAGAACGGTTCAGTCAGGTTTTTTAAAGTCCAAAATATGTTTTCCAGATACATGTTGAAATTTGACTACTAAATTTGGTTTTATATGAGCCCACTCTTGTCTTGAATCCTATTGAGAGTCCCTGTAAGTTATTACTGGAGCACAGTTGCGTTTCTGAGACTAGATTTTAATCATGCTGCTGTGTATCAGGTCATTAAATCTTGACTGAATTTCTAAATATAGTGATATTTCCAATAAGAAAACCTAGAGTAAAACTAAAACTAAAACTTATCTATTTCAGGGAAATAGATATGTGGAAGTCTGGTTCCTCCTTTTCTGACATGTTAACATGAACAATGTGATCTAGGCAGATACAGTAGCATGGTCAGCTGGGAAAAATTTATCCCTCATTCTTATCACCTTGAAACCACATCTAGGTCTTAATCTATCAGTAAAATAAGAGTCTGATCTTCGGCTTACTAAGTTTATAATCTGATATTACCTTGTACTAAAAAGTCCATAACTTCAAGACTTATCTTGGCACTTTCAAATAAAATGTTCATGTCCAAGTCATTTTGTAGTGTTAAACATTTATTGTCAAGCTTATCACTTGAGATAAAGGTGTACATATAGGAAAAAGTATAAATTTATTGGAATCTTTAAGATTAAAAACCCTGAAATTTACTGTTATTTCTATGTGGAAAATTCGTGTATATATTAGATAGGGAGATTTTTTATCACATTATTTTGTTTTCAGTTTACAAAGTCTACCTGGAAACACCCAAGAGACCTAAATGATAATCAGTTTGTTTAGAAATGAAGCACAGACTGTTATTGGCGAACATGTACAAAGTTCACGCATAATCACAACTGAACTATCCTTTATTAGAATCAGGCCTGACTGACCTGCCCCTCTGGCTGAGTGATCAAGGAGAAGGCTCTGACCTTGGAGGCCAAGGGTGCATGGGGAAAGACCAAATTTAACCTCGTGACGCTGGTTCTTGATAAAATCAGTGACCTTGGAAAATGAAAGCCACTGTGTCCATGAGACACCTGTTTCCTCTGACCGTCTGAGAAAGATCAGGCCCTCTCTCTAGTTTAATTGCTGTATGATACCACCCTTCTGTCCTACCCATCATAGATCTTCAAGAGACTCAGCAGAAATTCAGAAAGAAAGCAATTCTTAGACATACCCTTGAATTGATCCCCTGCCTCCTCCTTTACTTACACTGATGAATTTGGTTGAGCAACTAATGGAAATCGGTGGAGCCTCTTTACTTATTTTTGCTTAAAGCCAGAAATTATTATATCAAATCTGCCAGTGACACCTCTTCTGGGACATTTTAATCCCTAGTTCTTTACAGACAAAGATGCTTTCTCAGGAAAAGGCTACAATAGTCCAAAATTAGGGAAGAAGAAAGACGTGAGAAGAAAATCTGGTCACATTTCTGGCACCCATGTAATACTGCCTTCATCCTTCTACTGTTTCTGCCCTTCAAATCCTGTGACACCCTGGGCCAGGCAAGTGGAAGGAGAGGTCAGCTCTTTTCTCCCCAAGATGGTCTGTGCTTTTTCTTTCTCAATCTTCTCTATTTTCTACTTGCTTTACCTCAATTGCATTTGTCTAGTGGACTGATTCTCTCTAGGGTGGTGTTCTCTGTGGCAACTTGCAGCCTTTTTTCTGAGGAGATGAGACAAGATGAGGGGCTCTGCGACCACCATAATAATACGTAAAGAGCAGATTCAGAGTGATGGAGAGAAAAGACATGCAGACAGTCTACTTGTTCAAAGACAAGCCCTAAAGGAAGCCAAGGCAGTGGGGACACTCAGCACAAAGATCAACAGCACTCTCCAACCATGCGCGCTGCAAGCGTCTACATCCCCAAAATGTGGATGCCCAGTCTAAGTGCGTGAGGTCACACCAGACCTCAGGGGACCTGTTGGCCACTCTCCACACTGAAGCAATTCTGCAAGCGGGCTGGGGACGACCTCCTCTAAGCCAGAGGCGCCATCGTTCTCAGACTCACGACACCCACATTATGACTAAAGAGCAGAGTGGAGGACTGTGTGCCCAGGCCTCAGCATTTGTCTGCTGAGATATCTCAGCACTCCTGGCTGAGGTGCCAGGAGCAAATACTTCCTGAGCTCAGAGCTGCAGAAACAGCAAAACAGGGTGGTTCCAGATGCCTCTGGGAGTTTTGCTAACAGCTGCTTAGACAAACTGTAAAGTTTTTGTTCATTTGTCCTCCATTCCAAAATATTCTATTTTCATTATTAATATGAATATCTGCATTCATTTACAAATTTATATATGAGGAAATCTTTATCATATGTGCTTCCTTTTAATTAAAATATTGAAGGGCCTCAGATACAATCTAGGATACCATGCCATATATATATACACGCACACACATATATAATGAATTTATGTTATTGTATGGTGTACTGGATATGTATATAAAATGACTACATGTTAATATACTAAAGGAAAGTTTATAGCATAAATAACGTAATACCAATTATATATGCATTATACATTATATAAAATGATAAATAATAAACATAATACATGACGATGCAATACACATAAAATATAATTTATATTCATATGTAAATTTTATATAATAAATATTATATTTCTATATTTATGTATTTAATTAGGCTGAGTTTTCCTTGCCTTGACCCTACTTTAGTAATTGGTTGAACTAGACTATTACTAGACCATAACCCAGATCAACCAAGAGACAGTCCAGTGGCCTCTCGGAACCACCCTGCCTCCTGAAACACAGCCAATGGCCTCTGATGAATGTTTCCCGCTTAAAGAAATAACAGCAGCATCATGAAACCATTGGAATCATTATCCACCACTTAAAAAAATTTAAATGTTCTTTTAAATTAACATGTAAAATTAATTTTTGTTTTTATTGTAGAGTTCTATGAATGTTAACATGTTTGTATTTGTGTAACCACGACTACGATCTGGATAAAGAACAGTTTCATCACCCAACAACCTCCCTTGTACTGTCCCTTTGTAGTCACGTCATCACCTTGGCAACACTCATCTGTCCGTCAGAATAGTTTTGTCTTTTTTAGACTGCCAGGTAATTGGAACTAAGAAACTTTTGAAATTGACTTCTTTTAATTAGCATAATGCCCTTGAGATTCATTCATCCAAGTTATTTGTTCCTTTTTAGTGCTGAATAGTCTTGCATTGTATACAGGTACCACAGTTTCCCATCCACTCACTACGTGAAGGAAATTTAACCCTATAGAAACTGCCAGATGTTTCCCAGAGCACACAGTTTGCACTCCCTCCATCAATGAGTGAGAGTCCGTCACTTGCTAGCACTTGGCATCACCTGACTCATTTGGAGTGGTACCACATCATCATTTTTATTTGCATTTCCTTAGTTGTTAATGGCCATCTTCTTATGTGCTCACTTGTCAACCATCTATCCTCTGTGCAAAATTTCTGCCAAGTGATTTGCCCTTTTTAAAATTGAATTCTTTGTTTTCTTCGTCTTAAGTTTTGACAGTTCTATATGTATTCTACATAAAATTTCATTATCAGATATGTGATTTGCAAATATTTCCTCCCTGTCCATTGAATTGCCTTTAAACATTCACCAAAAGTCAGTTGTACTTATTTCTAGACTCTGTTCTCTTCCACTGATCTCTGTGTCTGTCTCTTCACCAACACTGTGCTGTCTTGATCACTGCAGCTTCATAGTAAGTCTTGCAATCAGGTAGGATGACACCTTCATCTTTATTCTTTTCCAAAATTGTTTTGGCTATTCTAGTTCATTTGCTTTTCCATATAAACATTAAAATCATCTTGTCTGTAACGAAAAAAGTTCCTGCTAGGATTTTGTGTGAAAGTGTGTTAAATATACAGATCAATGCAGTGAAAATTTAAAATTTTACTATATTGGGTCTTCCAATCCTTGAGCACAGCATGAACTGTCTGATTTATTTCACCAGATTTTCTAACGTTCAGCATAAAATCTTGCAGCTGTTTTGGTACATTTATATCTAAGCACTTATTTTTTGTTAGTTTAGAGGAGTTATTCTTAATGGTGTGCTTTTTAAAATTTTTGTTTCTAATTGTTCTTAGTGTGTTGAAATAAGATATTTTTGCATGTATTGTTGACCTTGTATTTTGTGGCTTTGCAAAAAAATTATTAATTCCAGGAGATATTTTTTAAATAGATTCTTTGGGATGTTCTGCATGGAAAAGCTTGTATTTGAATAGGTGCAGTTTAATTCCTCCCTTTCCCGTCTGTGTAACTTTTTTTTTTTCTTGATGTAATACACTGGCAAGGTCTTCTAGGGCATTCTTAAACAGGAGTGGTGAGAGGAAAAATTCTTGCCTTGTTCCCAATCTTAGCGGGCAGGTACTCCATCTTTCAAGATTATGAATGATGTTGGTACTTTTTATTCATCTTTATTAGGTCGAGGAAATTCCCTTCAATTACTTGTTTTCTGATAGTTTTTTCATGAATGGATAACTAATTTTGTCAAAGAATTCTTTTTTTTTTTTTTTTTTGAGGAAGATTAGCCCTGATCTAACTACTGCCAATCCTCCTCTTTTTGCTGAGGAAGACTGGCCCTGAGCTAACATCCATGCTCATCTTCCTCTACTTTATACGTGGGATGCCTATCACAGCGTGGCATGCCAAGTGGTGCCACATCTGCACCCAGGATCCGACCTGGCAAACCCAAGGCCGTGGAGAAGCGGAACATGCGCACTTAATTGCTGAGCCACCGGGCCGACCCCTGTCAAAGGCTTCTTATGCATTGATTTAATCGTGTGTTTTTTCTTCTATAAACTGTTAATATGGTGGGGGTCACATGAATTCATTTTTGAATATTGAACTATTGAACAAATCTTCCGTATATAGGATAAATGTCACTGGGTTATGGTATACATATGTTTTTACATACTGTTGGATTCAATTTGCTAATATTTTGTTGAAGATTTTTACAGGTAGGTTCATGAATGATAATGGCTTGTCGTTGCCTTTCCTCAGAGTATCTTTCACTGATGTTACTATCCAAGTAGTCCTCATTTCATAAAATGAGTTGTCATGTGTTCCCCCTCTTCTATTTTCTGGAAGAAATTGTGAGGAATTGGTGTCATTTCATCTTTAGATGTTTGGTAAAACTTGCCAGTGAAACGATCCAAACTTGGAAATGTATTTTTTCAGGATGAATTCTTAGAATACATTTCAATTTACATTATAATTATAGGACTCTTTTAGGTAACTATTTCATCTTGAGTGACTTTTGGTGGTGTGAGGTTTTCAAGGAATTTTTCAAAGGAACGTTGTTCAAAGTTGTTGAATACATGTGTATTCCTTTCAATGTCTGTGGGGTCTGTAGCAATATCCACTCATTCTTGACATTGGTAATTTATGTCTTCTCCCTTTATTCCTTGTCGATCTCACTAAAGTTTTATCAATTTTACTGATATTTGCAAAGAACTAGCTCCTGATTTTCTCTATCGTTTTCTGTTTACAATTCCATTTATTTCTGCTGTATTTATTATTCCTTCTATCTGCTTGACTTATAGATTCTTAAGGTGAAAGCTTCTGCTATTGATCTGAGACCTTTCTTCTTTCGTAATATGAGCTTTTAATACAAATTTCTAAGTATTTCATTAGCTGCATCTCACATATTTATTTTCTATATGTTCATTTTCATTTGGTTAAAATATTTTGCAATTTCCTGTGAAATTTCCTCTTTGTGCTATGGATTATTTAAGAGTGTGATGTTCACTTTACAAATTTCCGTTGATTTTTCTGTTTTCTTTCTGTTGTTGATTTCTAGTTTAATTTCATTTTGCTCAGAAAGTGTATTCTGTATGATTTCAATTATCTCAATAAGTTAAGATGTGTTTTATTACCTATAGCAGAGTCTACCCTAGTAGTTGCTTCATACACATGTGAAAAAAATGTGTATTCTGCTTTTGGGTGGCGTTCTATACGTGTTGATTAGATCCAGTTAGTGGTGGTTGTTCCGTTCTATACACTTTCTGAATTTCTACATCTATTTCTAGTGGAGCAGAGTTGGAGTCTCCAACTGTAACTGTGGATTTGTTTAGTTCTTTCAGCTCTGCTGGTTTTTCTTCCCGTATTTCAAAGCCTCTGTGTATATAATTTCCATTCTCTTTCTTTCAAATTCTCTGTCTCAATACATTGGAAGTAAGTTTCTTTTACGCAGAATCTAGTTCAGTCACAATTTTTCTTTCCATCCATTCTGATAATCTCTGTGATTTCATTGGTCTGTTCAAACCATTTACATTTAATAGGATTAGCGATATACTTGGATGTAGCTCTACACTTTGTTTTTCATAACCTTTTTCATTTTCCTTTCTCCTTTCCTACCTTCTCTTTACTTATTTACGCACTTTTAGTTTGACTGTATCTCTTTGCATAGTTTTTTTGGGGGAGTGTTAGGGGTTGTTCTAGGTTTTACAAAGTACATATTTAGCTTTTTATAATACACTTCAAATCAGTATTTTATTACTTTGGTTGAAAGATAGAAATTTGCCATCATGTAAGTTTTAACCTGCCCTATTTTATGTTGTAGCTGTCTCATATACTACACCCAGATATATTGAAAACCCTATCAGTAAATATTTTTGCATTCCCATGTGAGTAGGGATTTTCCTGATTCTTCATATGTCTAGTAATTCTCAATCATATCCTGGATATTTTGAATATCATGTTATGAGCCCCTTCATCTTATTCAAATTCTATGGGTGTTTTTATTTTAGCATTTAACTGAGAGATATAGATCCTGGCCACAGCATAGTCTACCTTCTGTGTACTGTCAATTCACTTTTCAATGTTTTTTGTGATATTTGGATCTTCCTTGTATGTAAGTCTCCCAGTGGAAATTCCAGGGCTGGCATGCTGGCTGCCTCTCTGTTCAGTTCTCAAAGTACGCTGTTTAAGATCAGATCCACACATCCTCGAATCAGAGATGAACACAGAAGAATTCATAGCAACATTACGGGTCAGTTTTCTCAGCTCCTCTCTTTTTACAGTCTCTTGGGTTCTTTCAGATTTTCTTAGGCTCTCTTACTTATTCCCCTAGTTAGAAAGCTGGTGCCTTAATAACCTCTCTGCTGAACTCTTAACACTGCTGTGACCATGTCTGGGGCCAAATGGCAAGTGGATAGAGACAGAAAAATGCAATGGAGGTTCACCCCTCCTTCGTGGGGCCACAGCTTCTCTGATCAAAGAAGTTTCCCCTCTTTCAGAGTTTCAGGTGATGACAGCCCCAAGCTGCAGGCTCTGTTGCTGTCTGAAGTCTTCTTTCCCTCTCCTCAAGCCACAAAAAGACCTCCTGAAGCCTATTTCTGCCCTGATACCCAGTTCCAGGTTTCAAGCTCCTCTGAGACCAGTTTGTGGAATATCATAGGGGATAACATAAATGGGAAATGCACTGCCATTTGAGTGGTACTTCATATTCTGATCTTCTTCCAAATCTACCTGCTACTACTTAACTTGTGGAGTCTTCTATTCTCTGCTCCATGCATCTGTCCAGAGTTTAAAATAGTATTCCGGGAGGAATCAGGATAAGGAGTGTTGGTCTTGCCTGGAATCAAAATTCCCATAATTTTAATTTAAAAGCATTAATTAAATTTTAATATTTGTCTTTTGAAATGCCTTGCACGTAGTAGGTGTTCAGTGCACATTAGTTAAACAGAATTTAGCTGGGTTATAGAAGTGAAAACATTAAATTATTACTCAAGTTATTCAATATATTTAGCAGTGGACTTCCCGATTTAAATTATGCTATGGGGACCCCATTGATAAAATAATTGCAGTGTATTCCATTTGATGGGCTTCATTTTAGAATGCTGCAGCCGTATCCCTCAAGGTTGAACTAGTGTTCATAGTCAGTTGAGGCACTGTCACCCAAGTTTAGACAAATGATCTTACGGTCCCAACTTCTGCCACGTTGATACAGATTTCATACCTTGCACTTATCACCTTGACTGAAAAGGGAAAAAGTAGGCAGGGGGAGGTATTTTCTGCTTAATTTTTCAATGCAGAGTTGTTGTTCCTTCTTTTCTCGCTGGAAATCTCCAAGATTTTACATTTCTCTTAGATTGTTGGGGGCTGCCAATCTCAGTATTACAATGTGCATTTCACATGACAACCCAGGGCTGCTCTGTGGAGGCCCCTGACACAAATCAGTGCGCTCCAAATGCTGCAGTGCCAAACAAGGAAAGGTACCTGCCTCTGTGGGGCACCAAGAGCTGCCAGGAACAAACGAGCGTGGGAGAAAAATGCTAACCACCAAATATTTAGCTTCTATTTAAAGGAACCACTGGAGTAAGACATATTAAAAGGTCATAAAATATGCAGAAAGTTTTCAGGGCCCAAGTTTTCGAAGTATTCTATTTATTCTGTCTGTGGTTCTTCTTACAACCTTATACTGTTCTTTAGGGTAGCTTGACTTTTCAAGAAATGTCCTATCAACAATCTCTTTGAAGAGGGCAAATAGCAGGCTATGTGAAATTCCAAAGAAACTACTGTGAATCTGTCCATAGGAAAAGAGGTTGCTGTTGTGTATATTTTGAGGAATTTTGGAATCATCTATTCATATGCTATCAATAATGTTACGGATTTTAAGAGTGAGCTAGAGTTTCTCTTTACTGACATGAACAATGGAGTTGGGTATATCTGTAATAAGGAGACAGAATAAATAAGATAATTCTATAATTTTATACTTTGTTGTTCTTACTTAAGCAAAATACGTGTAATTATTTTGGAAAGATATGTACATTTCCTTGACATATGCTTAGAGTTTCACACAACTCAAAGCTTATGGACGACAGCATTTTATTCTCTGTGTGTGTGTATATACATATATATGTATTTGTACATATGAGTATGTACATATATGTGCATGTTTATGTGTGTATGCATGTGTGCATATAGTCCCAAAACTAGGAATTATCTTTTATAAATTTTTTTCTAAATACATACTCAATTGCACATTAGCTAATCAGGTATGACCAAATAATTTTAATTTGGGGGATATTTTTCAATATTTGTGAAAACCATATTTAAAATCCTAAAATAGAATAATCCTCCTAATGACTCAAAGGTAATATTAGTTTTCATTTATTAGTATATGAAAACATTTATATCAGAAACCAAAGTAACCTTGGTGTTACTCTTGAAAACAGACATAAGATCTAATAAGCAGCTGGAGTAGACAGCCATGTTTCTGGACATCTTGAAAGAAACAGAGAGGGACTCCTTCAAAAGGGCTTCCCACAGACACACTTTATGAAGTGCTGTCTTTAATACTCCATTGCTTGAATTTGAGGCATTTATTCCAGGGGCTTGCTATTAATGTGAAATCACCACTGAGAGGTCAATGTCTGAAGCTATTTATCATCTTAGCCTTCTTTGATTTGTCAGAATGCTTTTCTCTGAAAAGCAAAGAGTAGAGTTATAAGGAAATGAAAGAAACCCGGGGTCAGGGAAGATGTGCTAGGAGGAAAGAGTTCCAGCCGAGGTGCTACTGGGAACTTTCTAATTTACCACAACATGACTTTGATTCTGGATTCACTGGGAGAGAAGATGCCAACAACAAACACCAGTTACTCCTGAGACTTGGTTAGGACCAGCGCACTGTGAGAAGCCACAAATGACCACCAGGTCAAGCTAACACAGTGCTTGCACAACGCGTACAAAACAGCATCAAGACGTGGGTCATTTACTTAGATCAACAAGGCATTTGATGGTGAAATGTTTCCTTTATCATCCAAATGCCTCCATTGCAATCAGCCTTAAGCCCCAAAATAGTCCTTAAAAAAATTAGTTATCACACTGATGACTGGATCCTGGAAACACACACACCAGAAAATGGTATAAGCCTATATTATAGATTATTTTACAGAGTGAGCAAAGTGTTACAAGTTTACAGCCAGCTTAAAAAGGATTAAAGCTATCCATTAGTCTGCTACAGGAGAACTCTAATCACCAAGGAAGGTCTGTATTGGCAGTCCACCTTTGAAGGCTGTCGCTAAATAGCACTGTCTTGGCAGCAGCCTGTCAAAGGATGCACTTATCGACTAGGAATTAGGAACTGTCAATGAGTACACCATGTTGTTTATCAAATCCTAGAAAGGTGTGGATAGGAAGCATCAAGAATGGTTTTATTATATTTTGATGAAATATTGTGCCACATTATTATTCTCAAATGTGACACCAAGATCATCCAAAAGACATTTAACGAGCATTTAGATTAAGTTTGTCCCTAGTATGTTCACCATGGATGATGGAAACAAGGAGAATATTAATGGGGGTAAACTACTACCACATTTTTGCCAACAAAATCTGCCTGCATAGCTAGTCCTGTTACATAGTCAAGTTAACTTGGACATTTCTTACTGGGGCTGAGTCTAACACGCAGTTAGAGTTTATGTTGTAAAGACGCCTTTAGAGAGCTTCCTATCTGGATCAACAGATTGGTGACCCACTCTCTGAAGATGGGAAGTCTCATGGAGTGAATCATCAAGTACCTAAAAGACCATCCACATTTTTCTGCAATCATGCAACAAAGTCAGGTTTTTGTCTGCAACCCCAACACATGCCTTACCCGGAACACCACCTTTGCAGCAACTCTGAATTTCTCCTGCTTTCCCAATTAGAATTCAATCAATGTTTCAGTGTTTAAACACTCCCTAAGGAATGTATGGGTTACCCAGGAGGATATCTCAGATCTACTCTAGCTTCCCAGGTACCTCTTCAAGAAAATCTTTGAGTAGCCCGAGGTCTTGCAAGACATTAAAGTGGGGGGCACAGTCTAGTATCCTGGCCGGCTCATACTCACCCCTCCATCTCATGGGAAGCTGGAGAGTCGCCTCTCATGCTACTTCAAGGTGAGCCCTCATTATTCCTTTAAATTATGGTAGTGTCCCCACCTGCCATCCATCCTAATTGCTAGCCTGGAAGCTCTAGGGTTTTCCCAGGTTCTCCTCAGCATCATCAGCTCAAACTCTCTCACTGTGGTGCCCTCAGTGATGCAGGCACGAATGGATTTCAGGTGACGTATGCAGCACCTCCTTCACATGCATAAGAGGGCACCTGTTACACAGTGGTGGTGCATTGTGCTGGTGCTCCAAAACCCTGCAAATTGCAAGAGTCCCGGACATAAAGAATTTGCATTATAAAAAATTGTGAGGATCGATATTAAATTCTTGACACATGTAAATGTACATGAACGTAATTTAGGGGTCACACACTACCTGCAGCTTTGAGTTATAATCCTGACCTGCTGTGTCATCACCTGGTTCCTCTCAGTGACCCATCAACAAAAGTTTATCCCAAGACCTCGCAGATGCAACCCAAGCTTCATTCAGAGCACAGACTATCTGGAAAATCGCTCAGTGAGACAATAAAAGAAAGTAGAGGAAAAGAATTTATGACACGGGTGCTAGAGAGAAATTAAACTGAATTTGGTACTGATACATGTTTATGCACAGAGAGAACATGGTTATTTTTTAAATCAGCAAACACAGCATTTCAGCTTGTTGCAACATTTGTATCAATACCTCACTGCTTCTCTCAAGTGCATTTTGTGATAACAGCATGAAATGCGTTTCATTAAGTTAAAGTGTGCTGGCATTAATGTAATGTAATGGCCGATGGCATCTCTAATTTGAGAGCCCTGTAGAGTTATTTTTATGGAAGCATTTTTCTTAGCAACTGAGACGGGGCTATAGAATATCTGTGGGATGTTGTTTCTCCTCAGACAAGAATGCATCCCTTTGGCCTAGTAGATTTTTTATGGAAGTATTCAACAAAACATAGCACCCTTGCCATTTCTTCCCCGGAAGCAACACCATTCTGTCTTTAGTTGTACAAAAGCTTCTTCCAGGATTTTACTCCTGCTACTTGAGTTAATGGTGGAACAAAGGATGCTGGGAGCAGATGTGTCCGGGTAAATTTTTATGTAAAATAAAAAACTGGATATCTCATAATTTAAAATAACGCTTTTTCAGGTAGTTCTGCCTAAGACTTATTAGAATGAAGAAAGAGGATCTTCTAGCACTTGTATTCATGAGATTTATGTTGTGTCTGTAAGATTCTAGAACTTGTATCCATAAGATTTTAACAAGTTATCAGAATCAATATTCTTTGGCAAGCCGGTTTCAAAATTGCTCCAACCCTGCAATGCTGAGACGGGTGTGTGTAGTTCTCTCTGACACCGTGTAAGACAACACCGTACACAGTTAGGCGCTCAGGAGAAGTTTGTGAAGATCATGTGAAACAGCCCAAAGCAGCAGCATATTTCCGTGATGTGCCTATTACGTTTATCTGAGAACTTGCTAAAGAATGCAGATTTTTACTGGGCATAAAAGTGCACACTACTAGCTCCGATTTACAATCTGTTTTAACAAGCACTGAGCTCCACAGAGTTTCAGCTGCTTCACTCTGCTTCAAGAAACTGTACAACTGAATAGACATTATTTTTCTTTTTAATAGAAAGTATGAAAAGCTCCATTATTGAGTCTTTTAAAACTGGCTTAAGGACTACTTATATATGAACAGTTCTGATATACAAGGCTAGGCTAGGCTGGGTGACAGGCATGGATCTGTAAGAAGCATTTTCCTGCCTTCCAAGACCCCACGTGTTAAAAAAGAAACAAGCAGCATATGAATAAAGGAAGTAGCAGTATACGTAACTTTGAAAGCGAGATGAGGGGATGACCAGAGTTGGCTTTGTGTGTTCAGAGAAGTTTGTTTGTATCAAAGTTAGAGATCATTTGGCGCTTGGTGTTTTCTTAAAGGATGCCAAAAATTGTAATTGACTAAGATGGAGAAAAAACCAAAATATCCAGGTGGGTGTCCTCACATATCAGAGCACAGAGGTGGGAAGTAATTATAATAAATTCTCCTTTTTTATATAGGGTTTTTAATACTCAAAGTATGTTAATATTTATTGACAATTTTGCTTTTACCTGTGAGAGAGCAAAAGCATGTATACACCCATACATAGGTACAGGTATGTATATGCTTACATATTTATGAAATGAATATATATTCATTCATATTTTAATGTTATATATGTTCATTTATTTATGTTCATGTACTATATACCATATATTATATATATTCATTTTGTAGGTAAAAACTTTCGGGATAGGAGGAAGTAGTGAAAGATTATATTCCTTTTAAAATTTTTTTTTCTTGTAGGAACAGTGAATTATAACATTATATAGCTTTCAGATATAAATAATAATATAATCTGTGTAGATTACATCATGTTCACCACCCAAAAACTAATTATAGTCCATCCCCACACATGTGAGCCTAATCACCCCTTTTGCCCTCCCCCCTCCCCCCTTCCCCTATGGTAAGCGGTAATCCAATCTCCAATGCTATGTTGGTATTTATGCAAAGAACCTGAAAACACAAATGCATAAAGATACATGCACCCCTATGTTCAATGCAGCATTATTCACAATAGCCAAGATTGGGAAGCAACCTAGGTGCCCATTAAGGGACGAATGGATAAAGAAGATGTGGTATATATACGCCATGGAATACTACTCAGCCATAAGAAATGATGAAATCCGGCCATTTGTGACAACAGGGATGGACCCTTGAGGGTTTTATGCTGAGTGAAATAAGTCAGAGGGAGAAAGTCAAATAACCGTATGATCTCACTCATAAGTAGAAGATAAGAGATTATATTCTGAAGACAGAATATTACGCTTTAATCTTGGTTTCCTTGTTTACTGACTGTCTCTCCATGGATACACCACTTCTTGTCCCTTAGCCTCAGTTTTACCAACTGTAAGAAGTGAATAGCAATAGCTAAACACATTCCTGAAGTTGTAGGATGATCAAGGGAGACACAAGGTCAGGCTGAGAAGAAGCCAACAGAAAAGCTCAGACGGAGACGATGTTGACTTCTTTGTCTTCTGTGGCATGGATGCTTCATCAATTAGTTAATTCATTTACTCAAAGAATCACGATGTATTTCACTCTCGAAACATTTACCTTGCTTTCTATGTGCTATGTATTGTTTTAAGAATTAAAATTCAAAGCTGAAGCAGACAAATTCTCTTCTCCAAGAAATTTCCATTCTAAACAAAACATATTTGTTTGGACATAGGTTTGTACTCATCTTCCGGATCCTTGGTTTCCTTCCCGTTTCGAGTACGTAGACCCAGCCTCCAGTTTGGTCCATTAGCCAAGGGAATCCATCCAGAACACGGGCAAGCCAAATCAGGGATAACACTTGCCTGCTGTGATGAGACGCGATTATTCCCTTGAGACACAGAGTTTCACGGGCCTTAAGAGATCATGGCGGTCCTGAGACCAATAAAGAAAATGCCTGTGTCCAAGCAGAGTAGACATTGATGCCAATCCGTATCCTGACGATTTAAAACACACTTTTTGAACTTAAACATAAATTTATTAAAGCTACTTAGAGAAGGGAAAATGTTATTTTGAGAGAAACCAAAATCATGGCTTCTCTTCAGAAAGAATAAAATTTAAGTAATTTAAATTGGAAGCATAGCCAAAAACGTATACAGCCAGCCAGAAGTTAACAGAGACTAAGATAATAATATGTGGTGTTGCCTCCTGCTCAGCACACAGAAAACATCAAGTCCCAGCCTGTGGGAATTTCAGTCCTTGAGGGTTACATAATGTATTTTCACTAATACTCATAAAAATTTTAAAAATAAAGCTAATTAAATATGCAACCTGCCCCATAATGTTTTTTGTAGCTCTATTCCTAGTCCATATAATTCTATTCTGCTTTTTCCCCCTTGGTTTCTCTCTGCTTTTCCAAAATCAGATATGAACGAGATGACATCACATTATACGCATTAAGATAATTTCTTTTCCTTGAGATGTGTCAGAGGTACCTTGCAAAATAATAAATTAAATTACCACATATATTGCTTATTTTCTATCTCTAATTTGTATATTTGTCAAGACCAGCTTCCTCAAATGTATTTCTCAGAAATTGAATTTTTCTTTTGGGAATAAAATAAGCCCTATCGTTATCTATCATTTAGTTTTCTGTACTTTTCTGGGAATCTGATACCAAGTAGCAGCCAGGATGTTTAGATATGATAACAAAATATATCATTCGGCCTCCTAATTTTTAATAAAACCGTGTCTGCAAGCTGATGAACTCTGATAACCTGAAGTAGAGCATGACATTTTCCATCACATTATAAGTTTAGGTTTTCAAAGACTGGCTTAGAGGGGGTAGTTCATTCCCTCTTAAGCACTTTACTGGTCCACACACGGATAGAGTCACTTCATTATGCCTTGTGGTCCAGCTAGGCAGGCTTCCTGGAGATTTGGTTTACTGAGAGCAAGAGAGAAAAGAAACAGAGAAGGACGTTTTCCTACTCAAAACAATTACATATTAGAACTATTTTATTACATTGTTTGAGGAATTTACCAAATTGGTTCTCCCTAATGTGTTTTATGCTTAGACTAGACATTAGAAATTGAAATTAAGATCATGTTGCAATAGAATATATCTCCAAGTACAACGCAACTTCTCCTAAGAAGAAGCAATTCTGTTCCTCAAGACATTACTCAGAAATTTCTAAATCGATGCAGGCATTCTTAACTATTTCCTAGATCTGCTTCCTTAGACCTGCTGGTCTGGTTACACATAGAAACAGAAGGCTAGCAGAATGGGTCAGAAAATGGAAGTTTTTCACCTAAGGACATGAATGTGTGTGTGCGTGTGTGTACGCTCTCTAGTACAACATGCGAAGCTCTTTACGAACTCTCCATTGCGTGTTATCCACCCTCTCCCACCACGTCTTATGGAATGTTTTGGACTTATGGACTTAAGCAAATATAGGAGTCAAGCTACTTTTAAATCTCATCTTACTTTTCTACCTCTACCACAAAATGTGTTCTCTTTGAAGGTAAAATTATATATAAAACCATAACTAACAATGTGCTAAAATATAATAATTTCTAATCCTTTCAACATTTAAAGAGTAATTACCGTAAAAAGCATTGTTGAAAGAATGAAAGTACAGAATAAAATAACCAGTAGCCAATTAGTTTTGGCTGATTTTTACTACACGGAGTGAATTAGTATTTCAGAATAACCTAATTGTATATTTAGTGTTGCAAAGACAAATGTATAGCATTTTACATTGATTTTGCCATACAGATTTTTTGCTAGGCCACTTCTCTGGATGTCCTTACTTATATTAGGTCAGCAATTTAAGATTAGGTCAAACAGTGATTGAAGATTAAGGAACAGACACAACAGATTAGATACAAAAGCATAGTTAGGCGAGTTAAAATAACACAAGAAAATGATTTTAATTTTATAGGAGAGCTTGAAATAATGAGAAACCCCAGATTCCAAAAATAAAGAAAAAATCAATGCCAGATCATTATTTTTCATAGATTTAGTGTACTAGTAATCGTGGAGAATGAAATTTCTCACTCCCAGGTCTATTAGTGTGTGTCAAACAAGAAGAGAGAGATGGTTCTCCTGGGGCAGGAGTTGGGGTCCCCAGGAAAAGGAAACACCGAGGTCAGTCAACATCATAGCACGAAGCAGATGCTGTTTATGTAGTAGCCTGGGGAGTTGGATGGTCCATGCCCCTAAATTAGCTTTTATGGAAATAGACTAGCTCCCCAATATTATAAAATGTCCCTTTGCAGTGATTTTCTAACCTGTTATTCTACTAATGAAGTTGATTAACACCTGAATAAACATACAGGTCTGAAGACCTAATCCTAGCGAATGAAATTCTAACCTTGTTGAAAAAGCAATTATTTTCATTAAAGAGGCATAAAACATATGACTTACTCACCCAGCCCTGGTTGTTAAGGAGAACAACAACCTCCTTCACTGATGAAAACGTTGTTGCCTTTCAGAGAAGTAAGATCTTAGAGACACTAAACTATTGCAGGTAAAGGATTATTCATTTCTCCTGCAACTTGAAAGGGATTTCTTACTGTAGAGATTCCTGCACCCACAGCCATGGTTTACGGGGTGAGAGCTATCAGATGTGCTGTCCTAGGCCCAGGCTTTCTTTTCCTTGGATTCAGTTATACTCACGTGGATCTGCAGGGCTGGCTGGGCAAGCTAATAAAGGGAATACTTACAGGAGGGCTCAAGCAACCTCCCGTAAAGAACATCTCCTAAGGAAAAAGGAAATCGAGCGAACAAAGTCCATTTACAACTAGTTGGTGATAGACTGAAGTCAACACGGACGTCGGCACCATGTTGAATTAATTGATGTTAAGAATACAGACGAGTAAAAAAATGACCACATGGATGCACGAGATCGCGAAACCACACACCTCTGAATCAAGCGGAAGTTTTGGGAAAGGCAATTGGCCCTCTTTTAACAGCACAGTGAATGGTCTGAGCATGCAGTTTCTGTCCAAGTATGGGCAGATTTTATCCCTGCTGTAAAAGAGCTGCCATTATGTAGAGAATTTAAATGAGAATCTGAAAGTCCATTTGGATTTCTCAAACAACATAAGCAAAACAGGCTTGCCTCTTGCCGCTCTAAATTGTTGCCACCCTTATACGATGCAACTCAGTAAACAGCGTCGCCATCCACGAGACTGCCTAACCAAACACTGAGAGGAATTCCTGAGCTGTCTCTTTATCTTACCCTAACTATCAAACCCATAAGCAAATATTAGCATTTTAACCTCCTGTATATATCCAGATTCAATCCACTTCTGCTCATTTCCTTTGCTAAAACCCACATTCAAGCCATCATCCTTTTTCCACCGAGAGGACTATAAAACCTTTCTGACTGCTCTCCAGCTTCCATCCGCCATGTATCCTCTGCTGAACGGCTAGAGTGGTCTTTTAAAAATGTAAACCAGTTTGCGTTATTACCTTGCATAAAAACCTCATGTTAAATATAATCCAAACTCCGTAACATGGCCAAACAAAACAAAAGATCTTTCAGAATCTGGTTTCCCTCCCAGCTCCCTCATTCACATTCTGTGGTGTCCTAACTTCCCTCTGTTCCTCAGAACATACTGATGTTCCTACCACGGCATCCTTGTACTTGCTATTTCTGGCTGGAAAGCTCTTTCCTCAGGGTTCATAAAACTGAGTCCTTGTCATTCAAGCCTCAACTCAAATGAGCATTCAGCCTACATGTCAATGAGTTGGATTTTTCCATCTGAAGATTTACATATTTCTTCAGCTTTAGGAAATGTTGCTTTTTTTAACGCTATCTTGAAATATAACATATATATGAAAGAGAGCTCTGATCATAATTTGATGGATTTTCACAAACCTAGCACACCCATGTAACCAGCATCCAAATGAAAGCAACTAGACACTCCCAGCGTCCCAGAAACCCCACTCAGACATCCAGTCCAGTCACAACCCCCACGTGGAAACCAACCACTATCTTGACACCATAGATTAGGTGTGGTGGTTTTTTAACTTTATATAAGTGGAATCTTAGAGTGTGTATTCTTTTGTGATTCGCTTCTTCCCCTTAAGACTAAGTTTGTGAGATGCGACCACGTTACTGTAGCGTGTAAATGCAGCTCTTCCATTCTCATTGCTGCACGGCATCGGATTATGTAAACATGTCAAAATGCATTCACCCATTCCACTTTTAGTTGCCATCTGTCTAGTTTAGAATTGTGGGCTATTAATAATAGTGCTTCCATGAAAATCTCAGAGCACATCTTTTCTTTACATGTGAATGGAACGTATTTCTGCCAGGCATATACACGGGAGAGGAATTGCTGGGTCACGGGCTGTGTATGTCTTCAGCTTTAGGAGGCATTGTCAATAATTTTCCAAAGTGATGGCACCAGTTTACACTCTCATCAACCGTGTGAAAATTCAGTTCTCTCAACAGTTGGTTCTGTCTTGTCATTGTTCCTGGCCATTCTGGAGGGTATTATGGATTCAAATTGCATTTCCTAGACAATTAATGCTTTTGAGCATCTTTTCAAATATTTACTGGTTGTTCGGATATCCTGTATCCTCAGGTGCCTATTCAGGACTTCAAGAAATTTCCTTTTGGGCTCTCTTTAGAAGCTTTTTTTCTTTAATTATTATTTTTAAATACTTCATTTTTGTTAAATATAGAGCCACAGAGCTAAAATATAAATAATTTTGTTACAAAAAAGGACTTATTACAGGAAAAAAAAAAGTCTTCTCAATTCAATCTCCCTTTTCTTTTTCTCAGAGGCAACCACTTCCAGCTCTTTAGCTGCTGCTATTGGCATTTAAACAATACGTCTAAACAACACGCTAGTACACTAATGACACATTTCCTCAATCTCTATGGCTGCACAATACTGTTCTTTTAAAAAATATTTATTCTCTGAAATGTCAAAATAAACTTTCAGAATAAGAGTTAGGAACACGTGCTCAGTCCACCATCTGGACACGGCCCCGCACTTTCATGTTTCTGAGAATACTTCCATTGCGTAAAGTCAAGTTCATATTTAGATGTGCTATAGATTTATTTTCACAGTCACTGGAAGTGAGGCCAGGAATGTCTAGCAGATACGTATCATTCTTCTACATATTCATTCACTTCATGGTCACTTATTTTCATAAAATTACTTATTGATGGCAAGTTTGAGACAATTTATATTAATTAAACATAAACATAATAGTTATGTCGATGTAAAATTGTATTTATTTGCATAGGCATCAACTGACCCCTACTTTTGCTAAAAATTTTATTACATCAATCTATATGATTAAAGATTATTATCCTTAATTTTTATGCCATGCTTTATTTACGTTGCCCTATTCTATAATTGAATATGTATATACTGCTATTAGTTATAAGACTGTCAGGTTTACTATCTCAATATGAATTAGCTTCAACTCCTTGGTAAGTTACTGGGTAATAGGAATTGTTTTATTATATTTTTAAAAACCCACGTATATCAGACAAAGTAGAAAGCCAAAAATATTAATTGAGTATATGTTATGTAACCAAAAAGTCTTTCAATGATCAGGAAAGTACTGATGTAATGCTATCATGAAAACACAATTCAATCTGAATGAAATGTAAAAGAAAATACTTGTATGAGTCTATTATTAATTTTTGAAAATTTATTAAGGTCTTAAATAGCTGGATATATTTTACCAATTTAATCTCTTGCATTTTCTTGTAGCTATTGCCCTTCTCTGAAAAACACTATCTTTAAAGTCCCTTGTTCTTTTTTCCTTAATATCATAGGTCAGACTCACATCTAAGAAAATATTAAGAAAAAACAGTTGATAAAAATATAGTTTTTCATTTGGATTCTCCTTTTTCCTAGATCCATCAGGTTCTGTGGTTTTCTAATCTTGATGGATGAAAGGTGTACTGTCATCTTCAGAATCTTGGGACACTTCAGAGAACAATTCTCTAACTGCTGCCTCAAATTGACAGCCCTCAGTAAACTACCCAGATAGACATGTAGCCCCATCACTAACTCGTGAGGCTGCAGCGGAATGACAGCTGGTCCTCTCTACTCATTCTCAGCCCTCTTCTCTTAGCTCCTTGTCTGCGCATCTTCCAACCAGTTCTACGTCACCACTGTGTCGTCACCATGCTTGGTACCCAGAAGTAGACTGTCAGCAATGAGAGCCACAAAATTGTTCAGGAAGACACCCATTTCTAGCAAAACCTCTGAATCTTCTCAAAATAGGAGCTGGTCCTCCTCACAGATGTCTAACCCTGGGATATATGGCAGAGACGAGTCCAAAGTGTCTCACACGTTCAGAACAGCTTCCCTACATTCGATTGTAGATTTTACCTAAACAATCAAGTTAATGAGCAGTGTGTACACAGACAAAAATACGCACTATCAGCCAACCCGTGAAGAACGTAAATTATACCCCCAGCACAGGGATTATCATCATGAAACAATCAACTTAATACAGGGAGAGGTAGTGAAGAGTCAAGGGGCACTTTCCCTTCTAAAGGACAATTCCTAAAATTTATCATTATGCAGGAAAACTCCCAGTCTCTCTACCACCTTTTCCCCATAGATCCGTGGTTCTGTATGACAATCAGAGAAGTCAATTCTTGCTCTTTCTGAAAAGCTGAACTGCAATAAAAAATATACAACTTTAAAGTCAGTGTGAAAATTCACATTTTACATGCTTGCTGAAAATTTAATCACTAAATATCTCCAAATAATCAGCAGCTTTACCTTAATTTTCTGATGTCTTATCATTTATGACTTTCTCTGGAAGCTAAGAAAGCTTCAAGTGAAAGAATACAATCCTCTATTGTGCAATAAAATTTGATATTTTCATTTCATGCATTTGACTTTAAAAATAAAGCTTTTTCACTTGTGTAAGATTAATATTACATTAAAAAATTAGATAATGTGATTCCTTAAAGATATGTTCCCACTATAATATGTAATATATGTTTTAAATGTTCTTCTGAAATATTTAGATGTTTAAGTTCTGTATATTCTATTACTCAACAATCCTAAATTTGTTAATTTCTTTTATTTATTTATTTATTTATTTTTGGAGAAAGATTAGCCCTGAGCTAACTACTGCCAGTCCTGCTCTTTTTGCTGAGGAAGCCTGGCCCTGAGCTAACATCCATGCCCATCTTCCTCTACTTTATACATGGGATGCCTACCACAGCATGGAGTGCCAAGCGGTGCCATGTCCGCACCCGGGATCCAAACCAGTGAACCCCAGGCCACCAAGAAGCGGAACGTGTGAACTTCACCGCTGCGCCACTGGGCCAGCCCCTGTTAATTTCTTATGTAGGCAAATTGAAAGAGCTAAAATTATAATTACAAAATATGAATTTTAAAACATAACTTTTTGAAAATTATCTGTGAATTATTAACATAAAATGGCTGTCTACAGAAACTTTTCATCACATGAAAATATTTCATAATCTACACAGTCTTGTGAAAAAGAATCATACGCACTTTATTTTAAATGTGATGTGAGAAAGGAATAGACTTCCTTTATACATTAAAAATTTTAAATATAGATTGTAACTTATTAAAAGCATTAATATTAGTCCTGATATTTTTAATGATATCAATTTTCAGAAAAAGCTTAATTGAGAACTTAGGAAATACTATATTTCATTTTGCCCACGAACAGCTAAAAATGAATTGCAAGTTTTAAAATTTCTTTTCCTCTATTTTCCCTTCCAACATCAACTCCCTTTTGACGGGCTGAGTCAATTCAGGAAGGAAATGACTTGACCTAGCTCATCTGCACTTGCCTCCACAGCAGAAACCGCTGCTCTGGGTCTTCAGGATGCTCTTTTTGTTCTGTATTTACGCAAGATAATATAGAGAAAGAGAAGGCAAATTTTAAAAATATATATAAAATACAGATCATGTGTAGATATCTGTGGAAGAGTTAAATATCTTACTAAGCAAATTCATTCTTTTTGCATGTGAATGTGAATGGGTGTGAACACAGTGCATTGTCTTTATTTTCTGTTCTATTTCATCAGGATTTAGAAGTTAATGTGTGCCCGTCTTCCAGTGAAGATTGCTTGACAACGTTGGCCTTACTTATTGGATTTCGGAGAGGTCCTGTACACATTTGCCCCATTTCACATCTCCTACATCCATCACCCTGACCTCACCAGTTTTTTGCAAAGCATTAAATGGAACATTAGAGACTTTGCAGAGTATTTGCAGTGATCAATTTTAAAGATATAAGATGCTAGGGAGAAAGATTATTTGACATGTTTTCTTACTAAAGTCTTCTCTATACTTGCAGATGCATGAGCTAAAATTTTTCAAAATGATGAAATAGTATTGCTTGTTTGTTTTGTTTTTAACATTCCAATATTTAAATAAACTGCGACAGAAAAAGGAATGCCTGGCAGAGAAATCTATTCACTTCTAACCATATACTCTGGTGCAATGCCAGGCAGATAGCTTTTCTGTCCAGATTAAGATGAGTGATTTCTCTATCAAATGTAGTAGCAAGAGGGAAAAAATCATTCACTTCTGAGATTGTCCCAAAGCTGCTCTATTCAGTATCTAATCAAAAATGGCTAACAGTTACTAGTGGTCGAGTTTATTTATCACAGAATGGAACTATAGAGTTAAATTTATAAATTAATTGGGTGGTGTTGTGGCATTAGTATCATATAGGAAGTTTGCATTACAAAAAAATGTAAAGATGATCTATGATGGTGAGTTTTAACCTTTGGTGAGGGAAGAAATGATTTTTCCAATCAAGAAAAGCTCCCAAAATTTAGCAAAAATCAGTCTGTTTTCTGTACCACAGATTGGTAGCGCCAAAGCCCTGTCTTACTCACACACCATCCAGTCAACCCCCTCTCGATGTGGTGCCCACTGAAGCCCCTTCTAGGCTCAATGCCATGGCTCTACAAAGCATAGTTTGCATAGTTCAATATCCCAGATACATTAAATAAGAATATCTGAAGTTGGAACCCTAGAAACTCTTATTAACAACTTTTCCTATTGACTCTGACACCAGTTGAGTTTGAGAAATATGCTATAACTCACGCTCATTCCCAATGTATAAACCCCTTCTATGCTATTCCTAAACAGAAGGTCTCTTCTCCTCAATGTGAATTTGCAATAGATAACTTTGTAAAGGAGCCTCTTTCCCGTTAGACACTAGAACTATGTGGAGGTTTGTTCTCAGCCTACAGTCTATGTTTATCTCACTCGTAACTGTCACCCATTTTCCTCAGTTTTACCCTCAATAGAAGCACTGGACATGCTTCCATACTTTTCATTCTGCATTACAAGATGGATGGGATTAAATAACATTTTTAAAAACTACAGTGTTACCAAACGTGCTTTCAGTGGCGGAGATACGTAAGGTAACTACGAACCTGTGTCTTCCAAGGGCATCAGTGCTCCCAGCCCTCAAAGAGCGGAAAATGCGACATGTGCAGGTGTTTTACGGTATATAATTCACCAATCATTTGCACTTAAAACAAAGTTCGGTCTTAAAACATGCAAGTTTCTTAAACCTCATTTTAAAAAATGCCGTGGTGTGAGAATGTGCTGAAGGAAGTCTCATAATGATGGTTTCTGACGAAATTCTCCATTATATTGTTGTAAAGTAGGTACTTTTTAAAATGAAAATGTGATTAATATGGAAGGCAAAATGCGGTTAGTGGATCCATTATGCCATTTAAAACATTCTTAATGTTATATTTATTTGGCAGGAATCAAATTGTTTTGGTTGAAGATGGGGCACAAATCATAAATAAACAATACATATTTTATGCAGACTCACTCAATGATTATAAAGTCTAGTTACTGTAGGCTTTCTCTCCTCTGGGATTTGCAGGTATGAAAAGGAGGAGAGGATAAAGTAAAAGCATTGTCTTCAGCTGTAAATATCTCAAGGCTCGGGATATATTTTATTCATTGATAAATCCCAACCAAATAGAACAATTACCGGCAAGTAGTGGGTGCTCAAAAACATTTTTTTATGAAACCAAATCCAATAGTTATAATCCTATTCTAGCATTGAACTTACTTAACAAATGCATATGAAACACATGATAATTGATAGAAACATGAGCAGCAGATAAATCCCCCTGCCCCATGTCTATCAAGATACTTCTAGAAGTGGAATGTTGCTCAAATAGCTACACTGAATATTTATTCAACAGACATTTACCAAGAACCTACTACTCTGTCAGAATGGTGTTGAGTTGAAATGGAGAGTGCATTACACATGGACACTGCTCTCAAGGAAGTTATGGTTTGGTGCGGGGATACAAAGGAGTAAAGAGGAAATTACAACACACATTTTAAGTACTGTAAAGAAGGATTCATAGGAGACAGCGGTGGTCCCCAGCGCTTGCTCAGCCCCAGGCTTGGGGGAACCTTAAGTCAGTACTTAGCACTAGAGAAACTATTCTTTCTTTTTCTAAATAATCACTAAATTACTTTTTATTTCCATCTTGTTCAGACTCTGAGACTTTGTCATGATAACTGGATGATCCTAAAACATCTCTGGCCTAAGCTGAGGGGTCAGAAGCACTATTCAGACTCATGAGCATCAGGAACCCAGAGGATCCTTTACCTGGGTGGATGGCCCTACAAAGACGGGGAGCCTTCTCAACCCTTCTTAAGTTACTTAACGACTTCTTGTTATCAACGCAGCATGTGAAGCTCTCTGGACAGCACCTCTGCTAATCAGCAAGATCACTTCTTCCAGCCAGTGAGATGCTTCTGCATCAGTCCTGGGGCGTCTGCCCCACCACAGCTCACACAGCAGGTGCGTTTACACTCAGACACGTGTTAATCAACCACTAAACAATACTCCAGCCCCAATGACTCAACTTGACTCACTAAAACTTTTCCACCTATTGGCCGCTTATCCGTCCACTATCCAATGCTCAGTAACATACCACGATTTCTAACACTATATCATTTAGAAACTCACTAAACAGAATTTCACCAGGAGCCTGCAGATCCAGGTTCTAAACTCAGCACCTTACCCCTGATTCCCTTAACCTTTTCTTTGATGAACAGTAATTAGAGTTTGGAATAAGGATTCAGTAATTACCACATCACAGACTTGTTGAGAGAGTCAGATGAATTAAACGAGATGGGCATAAATATCCACTGCAGAACAACTAGTCAATACCAGATGCTCAACATAATCATTCCATAAACACTTCTTTTGAAGAGTTAAAAAACATCATTCGTTCCTCATCCAGCCCCCTAGTTTCCTCTGAATCCTGACCTTGGTATAACCTTGCTTTCTGTTCTATCACCACTTTGCCACCACCAATTATACGGCTCTTACAACATTTCATCCTTTAGTGTAGTTATTGGGCTACTAGCACTCTCCTCTGTTGCCTTTGAGAATAAGAATAAGGTTCGCTAGTATGTGTACGATCTTTGACATCTAATATAGTATCTGCCACACAGCAGATGTCAGGAAGGGTTCAACAAACAGATTTATTCACTGAGTGCCTACTCCGTGCCACTGTGCTGGATTCTGGATCTCACAAGTGAAAACAACAGACAAGGTGTGGACCCTGGGGAGGTGTAGATTAGCACACGGGTGGTTCTGTGGAAGGTTTGGGTGAACCCAGCTGAAGCCCCTTGTGACTGGAAGCACGGAGAGAAGAGCATCTCACAGACCTAGCCGGGAGGGGCTCCTGCAAGAAACTTCGTCTCATGTGAGGCTTGAGGATGCGTAGGAATTATGTGGAAAAAACAGGTGATTATCTCCAGAAGCAAGACTGCGTGCAGCACCCTGCCCCTCAGGCAGAGGGCACGGCGTGCTGGGTTACCCTGGGGCACGTCCACCAGGGAGGGAGGACTGCGTTTTGAACACACATGTTTGTCTCATGGGTGGGAACATATAAGGAAATGGCCCCAGGACATTTGAACACAGAGCCATGAAGCCTCTGTGAGTTTCTGCGGTGTGGGGCCAGCAATCTAGGTGTCAATAGCACACATGGCACTGAAGCTTTGAAATGACCCAGGAGACCTGAGGACAAAAAAATAAAGGCTCTAGGGCAGAGCTCTGAGGAAAAAAACAATATTTAATGCACAAATTTTCAAGAAAAGAATAAAGTATTGTACATACGTATGCTTTACTCAGACTTTTATTTTATATTAAAATGCCCCTTTCTCAGAACTCTCTTCTTACCTACTTTTTCAATTGTTCATATTTTTATTTATTTTCACTAATTTTACTTAGATATTTTATTTATGCTTTCTCAATAGTAGTCATTCCAGTTATTTCCTGAGTATTTGTTTTAGCTAGAACTTTCTGATTCATAAGGAATTTATAAACAGTGTACTCAGATTCTGTTTAATAATTTTTTTTCTTCTGTTTTTTGTTTGTTCTTTCTTTTTTTTTTTGAAGATTGGCCCTGAGCTAACATCTGTTGTCAGTCTTCCTCTTCCTGCTTGAGGAAGATTGTTGCTGAGCTAACATCTGTGCCCATCTTCCTCTGTTTTATGTGGAATGCTGCCACAGCGTGGCCCGAGGAGTGCTATGTAGGTCCACACCCAGGATATGAACCAGCGAGCCCCTGGCCACTGAAGTGGAGTGCACAAACCCAACCACTATGCCACCAGGATGGCCCCATGATTAATAAACTTTTTATCCAGTTCTCCTACCCTTGTTTTAAATAGAAGTAAAAGTAGAAAATTGAACACTATTAAATCCATATACATAAAATCTGCCAGTAGAGGATGATTTTTTTTTAATTACCATCAGTCATCCTTAATTTTTCTTGAGTATACAATGGAAAAATGGATTCAATGCCCACAGAAACCAAAACCATTTTGAAAACTGAATTGTGACAGAGTTCCAGATCAGGAGAATTTTTACTTTAATGTATTTTTTAAAGAGAGATACATTCAGTAACACTCCGTGGTACCCGTCGTTATGTAATTACACCCAATTTGTGGAAATTTACTTTACTTGGCGAAGAAGCAGAGGGCTGTTTTCCTCTTAGGAACCCAGTTTTCCCGTCACCTGTGATGATCCACAACTCGAAGGGCTGCCGGGATCTGCGTGCTCCACGGTTAAATGATTCCTACACCAGGGCCTGGTGCTGATTCCCACGAGACGGTATATTTAGGAAACTTGGAGAATCTTTTTCCCTTGGTTTACCCATCAGGGGAACAGTGTAAACACAGCACGTCTGGATTTCAGAAAGGCTTTTAAGAGGCACTTTGCTTCATGAATTAAATGGAAAAATACAGACTGAATAACAGCAGAGGTCGTTGTGTCTATAAGGAGTAGAAGTGCTGAAATAAAATTGTTTCTCATTTATTAGTAACAAACTCAGTTAATTATGAAAATATCACATCTTTATGTGTTTGCCATGTGTCATATACTCTGCTCAGCAGTTTATACGTATTACCTCATATAATGACAATGTATGTAGAAAAGGGACTTTAGCACATGAGTCAAAAATGTGATGAGTCTGTAAAACTATGTAATGCAGATAAAGTAGTAGAATATTTGTTTGATGACAAAGACGATACCAACCCCTGGAGAACTGGGGTTCAAGCCTGGGTAATCTGCTTTTAAGAGATCTTTGGCAGACCAGCCACAGGAATGAGGAGGGCACCCTGGGTATTCAGATCCATGTCATGTAGAAATAGGCCATGGCTGGTAGGAGAGAGTACGTGCTCAGTGCGCTGGCAAATATCCTGTGTTTTAAAATCAGTTAACAGGATGCGTTGCTACTCTCCCTGGGGCCCATCCACTGATGAACATCACAGACAAGTCCTTTCCTCTGAGACAAGCAGCATATGGAGCGAAAACTTAATTAAAGCAGTGACAGAGCACTAACCAAGTAGAGAAGGAAAACAAAGAGGGCAGGCAGAAGGAGACAGCGATGCAGAGAGAGAGACAAGATGAAGAAAAAAACCAGAGGACAGAATGAGAGCAATGCCGACATGGAGAAAATCCTGGTCGCTTATCCATCTCTCTGCCTGGTAACGTCTTTTCGAAGATGCACTCAACAGTCATTTATTCAATGGACATCTTCTGAGCACCAATCATGTCTTATCTTCTGCTCTGGGAGCAGGAAAATAGACATGAATACATATGAGAAAGCCCCTCTCTCCTGGAGTATATATTCTAGTGGAAAGATACAAATTTTCCTTGTAATTGTCTTTTGATCTACATTTTAAAATATTACATTCACTACCTTGTAGACAACGAGTTTCAGAGAGGCAAAGGTGGGAGCAAGGAGACCCAGCTAAAAAGAGATTATTATAGTCATTCAACAGAAAGATAATAGTGAGGAGATAACAGTAAAAATGGAGAAAAATGGATGGGCCTGAGGTACATATTGTGGGTAGTATCAAAAAAACTAATGATGATAAACGTGAAGGAGCCAGCTAGAGAATGAATCAAAGAAACTTCTAGAATCTTGGCTTGAGTAACTGGGTGGATGGCAGTGCCACTTAGGGAGACAGAGAAGATTTAGACCTGGGGGAGGATAAAGTACGATCGAGCTTCGGGTTTGAGATGTAGATTAGACTTCGGGGAGAAGACGTGAATTTAGCACTTGCACGTGTAAGTTTGGAAGTAAGGGGGATTCTCCTTGGGAGTCGCTCCCTGACAGGTGGTACTTGTGTGTTTAGACACAGAAGACAGCACAGGGCAGAATTCAGGGGCGCTCCAGTGCTCCGAGGCCAGGCGGCAAATGAAACAAAGGGCAGCCTGAGAATCAGAGGGAAAGCCAGACCAGTGAGGGTTTCCAGACGCCAAGAAAGTTTCCTGAAGAAGAGAATCATCAACTGGGTCCATGCTGCTGAGCAGCAAAGAGAGAAATTAGAAGGAAAGAGGGAGAGAGAATTTACCATACATTTGGAATCATATTCATCTTGATCTTGAGAGGGGTGATTTGTGGAGTGGTAGGAATTAAGTCTGACTGCAGTGGATTTTGAGGAAAGAACATGAGGTGGGAAAGAACATGTAGAAATCACAGATATTTCATTTGAAAAGCTCATTTCAAAGACAAGCAGAGAAATGGGGCACAGCCTTGTGCATGTAGGGGGTTGACTTGTTTTCTGTAAGATCAGCGAGGCTGGGGCATGTCTGTGTACTTACGGACCAATGGGAACAAGAACTGCAGACGCGGGTGCAGTGGACACGCGCCGCAGAGAGGAGGGTGGAGGACTGCAGGGGTGGGGGTGGGGGTGGGGGTGAGACACAGCGGCCGAGGGCGAGAGCAGCCCTCTGGCAGGAGCAGGACCCTTCATTTGTAGCAGTGGGAGGAGGAGGACACAGGGGGCGACAGACACTCACAAGCCGGAAGTGTTCATGGTCCAAGAATGCGGGAGTTTCCTGCTGTTTTAATGTGAGTTTATTCCCTCACAGCTGCCATCTTTCCATCATGGCACGACCTGGGAAGCACAGCTCTGCGGAGTTGTGAAGGGAAGAAATTGTGTTCAATTCAAAAACTCCAATCAATCACTGTGGGGTACTCTAAAGAAGATTCACCCTCCAACCTTAACTATTTACTTGAAGATCATAAATGAGCAAGAGACAGACTTGAGCGTTACCCTGAGTGGGCAACAAGGTAAAGAATACTCAATTTTTAGAGTTCCAATAGGGGGAAGAAGCAGATTAAAATTAAAGACTTTATTCTGTCATGAGGGAAGGATTTCCAAATGAAAAAAGAAAATAAAACTAGTATTAATGGCTGTAAATTAAAGGGAGAGAGATATTAGGTTGACTTAAAAACAGAAGGAAACAAATATAAGCAGGGCATTAGTTTCAGAGGTCTACAGTGTTTAAGCTAAAGCTGACTAACTTCATGGAAATACATTTTACTGACAAGCTTAGACGAATGTTAGAGAAGAGTGGAGAAGGTGATTCTGTGCCCCCTTCCAATCTGAGATGCCAGAGATCCTGTTATCATGGATGCTGGGTTCCGAAAGGGCTCATGTTGGGAGAAGAAACAATATTAATCATCAGAATTTACACATTAATGGGTAAGAAAGTATCAATGAATTATAACGTTCTTTACAAAGGTAGCTCTGTTATTATTCAGGGATTGCTTTCATATCTTTAACCCTCTTTGACACAGAAATTTTATGAATTTATACAACAGTTATTATTACCCCCAATTTTAAAGATAACAAAATTAAAGCCAAAAAAATTTTTTTCCGTCAAGTTCATAAATTTATCATTGGAAACCAGAATTCTAGTTTCCCATGATCTGAGGTAAAACTTTATTTTTATTGATTAGGTTGTTAACTCCTTGAAAGAAGAGATCAGAACTTACTGACCTTTTTACCTCGAGAGTCTAGCACTGTGTCTGGAATTGTTACTGCAATCAATGTTGCTAAGATAATGAATATAGAATAAAGTGATAATGAACTATAACTCTAAAGTAATTTGTTTTTTATAAGTAAAAAGAAGTGTAATTCAACTACAAAAGACTGACTTTGCTGCAGTTTTCCATATAAAACAGCTCCCTCCTGAATATACAATAGTCATATTTGGTTTATGATAATTGGCTTTCATTTCTTCATTGCGTAATTTAGTAGAAAGCATCAGTGTGAATGATGGAAATTTCTTTTTATTATCACAGTTAGAGCTTCAGACTACACCTCTAAGATCTTCAGAAAAAAGGACTAAAGTTTACCCACTGAGTCCTCCTTGCCTGTCTTCACCCCATAAGTAGTGATCATCGCCCCCCGAAAGTTCTATCCAAGCACACACTGTATGTGTATAGACAGGTCCTGCTTTCAGAAAAATCTAACCTGCTCCAGATGCCATCTATATGAATTAAGATATGGTTGCCAAAATGTCTTTTCTAATAAAAACATTTGTGACAAGAATTTTTAAATATTGACCAAAAAAATTAGCAAAAATTGTGCCTGGGGAAGGCTATAAGATCTCCCTTCTGATGATGAGCCTCTCACTTTGATTTTAGATTTTTGTGTATCCTCAAAAATAGGACCTATGACTCTTAATCAATTTACTTGAAAAAAAATATACACAAAGCATAATACACATTATCCATTTAAATTTTCCCCATTTGTATCTCTTCTTACTTAAACAATTTAGATTATAACTTCAAGTCTATTGATTTCTTTTTTTTTTCCCTCTGACAGAGCTCTTATGAACCAAAAATGATTCATCTCCTCACAGTGGAAATAGTCCCATATTCAGGATGTATTGCCATAGAAGAGTAAAAAATCAATAGAGTAATTCCTAGTTAGTGAAATTTCTTAATAAGAAACATTACTCATTTTTAAATGTATGATATTTACAGTCATTAACAAAAGCTCTACTATAGAAGTGTTATAATTCTCTTTAAGAACTGGTGCATGTCCTTGTATAAAAGATCTTTTTAGGTAATTGTCTGCATTTAATTTTCTCATAAGCTCATATTATCCCTTTAAATATGGTGTTGACTTGTGGGGGCAAAGAAAGAGTAGGAAATAAAAGTCAATAAAAATTGAATATTTTAGAAATCATATGCAACTTTTATCAGTCATTTGTAATGAAAAAAATGACATATTAAGAGCAAAAGCCCAAGTAGAATTAGGTAAAAGTGGGATTAACAGAAGAAATTATGAGAAAATAAATCCAAGAAATTATTTTTTCTGGAACATGAAAATAGACATATCAGATAGAGGCAGCCACCAAAGAACGGTCAGGTTCACCATCTTCATTTTTTCCAAAACCATGGAGCTATACAGAAGTAGCCTTCTAGAAGCTATGGGGTATTGTAGTTAGAGGAGAGCAGCAATTACATCGAACCTGGCTGATTATGGAGCCACCCGGAGCCCTTCGTAAGATAACAGATTTGTGGACCCTACTATCTTGAAACTGTGATTTTAAATGCCAGGAGTGGAAACAAATGATCTCAAGTAGACTGGACAATCTTCTTGGATGAGGCAGGGACACCCTTGGTGCACACCATGGTGCATCTGAGACTCTAGGTGGAATGGAAATACACTCCTCATGACTTCTTGGAATGAAACTTGCCTCTAATTTTCTTGAAACAGTGTTTCTGCACCCGTTTTCCACTATCACTCCCCTAAGGAGCCCTTGGAGACATTGTTTTTCCTAATTGCCCTACCTCATGAAATTTTAATACTGCTGCTAACTATGTATCTGTTTATGCACCACTCTATGTATACCCATGTTTTATAAATAAAAATAGACACTTTTTTTCTGCTCAGGAACTAATTTTTGCCCCTTCTGGGGCAAGATTACCCTGTTGATAACACATGTCCTAAGTCACTTCAGGTTCAGACGATGAACCAGACTCGACTCTGGGGCTTTCTGGACACAGATTTTGTCTGCACTCAGGTCTCCTCAGACTTCTGGGAGCTGTGAGGGATGACAAGATTCTCCAAGTACTCACACCAATGCAAACAGCTCTTCAATAAAATGTATTTTAGAAGAGCAGCACTTAAAAAAGATTGGAAAAAAAGGTCAGAAATACCATATCAGTTGTTTTCATTCAGGAAAGCAGAAACCAGTTTGAGTATAGAGAGCAGAAAGAGATTAAATGTTAGAAAGTAGCTGCTCATAAAACCTCTGAAATGACTGGTGGGATGAAAGTCGAGGGAGACCACCAATGGCTTTTGGAGCCACCAACTAGGTGTGACCTAGAAAATCGGGAAGTTGCTTCTGCTGCCCGGATGTCAGGAAACGGAATTGCTGCCAATTGCCACAGCTGTCTTGCAGCACCAGGCAAGTGACTGGCAGGCAAAAAAACTCATATTTACTGAAGTCCAGATGTCCAATTCCATGATGAAGAAAAATACAGTACCTCCTGCCTCCTTTCGTCTTCCGAATATGAAGAGCATGAGCAAGGGACGTTGAGAATGGCAAAAGACTAAAGAGGCAGAGGCAGAAAAGAAAGAGGAGGAGGGAGCAAAAAAGAGGAGGAAGAGGAAAAAGAAAAAGCAAGCAGAAAAAAATCCTAGAAGTTCAAAACAAAGCAAGACAGAGTCAAGAATCAAGATCTAACATATACATTGTGTCCTCATGGGAAAACAAACTCCAACTTGCTTTTATCTTTTTCTCCTTCTCTTACATAGGGAAGGGACACAATTTCAAACCTATTTCACAGCTGTTTTTGAAGCAGAACTGCTGTGAGTGTAATCCTGGTGTCAGCTCAAATTTAAAAGAACCATGTGTAAACACCATCCCACGGCTACTGGGAGCCTGGAACTCCTCAGTCTCTGGCAATTCAGAGCGAAAAGGACTTTTTAACTTTCTTTTTAGTCTTTGACTCTCGTGCCCAACAACAAGCTTCCACCCTTATCAGCTTGATTTATGTCCATGTCATCTACAAACGAGTACCAGCCTTTTTTCCATATTGCGTCACCCCAGAGATTGAACTCAATTTCTTTTCCTTCATTTTTCCCAATATCTGTTTCAAATGAGTACCTGTGAGATGACAGGCTTTCACAATGCCTTGCGCCTGAGCCCCTTTTTCACGTGAGGATACAATCACCGTCCTCTGCCCTCCATTTTCGCAGATGTCCTGGCCCCTCTACACTTACTGTGCAAAGGAATTTAGATCTCCTCTGTAACTCTGCATATCCGAAGGCCCAGCAACATTTTTCTAAAACACCAACTACTCTGAGTTTCAAACTTGTGCTCTAAGGAGTTGGCAGAAGATTTCAAACATCTGTCTTTCCTTCCCTCTACACTGTAAGTGGAAACAAGCAATAAAGGTATTTATTTTCTCACCAGTATGAATTATGGCATCCTCATCACATCTAATGAGTCAAATATTCCTTCATTTAGTTTCAATTTTAAAGAAATTAATTTCTTTTTTTGAAAAGTTAAAGTTTTATAAAAATTTAAAAGATTATTCATATAATAAAGATACTACTACTATTACTCGCATTGTTGAAATAGCCCCAAGACATGTCTCCTCTCTGCTGATGTCTCATATCTTTTAGGATGTCTGGAAGCATGAGGTCTCCCTTCTGGATGCATTAGGAATTTCCTTCAGAAGCCTTCTCTAACATCCCATCTAAAGTTACAGCCAATGCTTGCTTCCACAACATTATTCTCTCCAAGTAATGTGCAGCAGTTTCACAATCTGTGCTGTTTTTCCATGTATCTGTTTGTTCTTTATTGACTGTCTCCAATATTAAATAAAATGAATTCTAAAATATGGTAATTTGTCTAATGCTTTTACAAATGTAGCTCCAGCAGCCAAGTAGCGCCTGACACTTAGTAGAAACTTCTCAGATTATTGTGGAATGAATGAATGAATGAATGAGGAAGCAGAGGGGGAAATGGATGGGTGGGGACAAGCATCAGTTCCCTAGAGATGTTGAACAATTTTTCTGCCTGTAAGAACAGCTTTTGTATAACCCCAGCATCGTGCATGCATGACTTCACGGCCCATGGGCAGTTAGGACCCTGAAGAATATGCTGAGAAAAGAGGCCCACACCAAAGATAAAAATCTTTTATATAAGGTCTCCTGGATTACTACCCAATGAGCCTCTGAGTATGAAGCAAGTTCCGTTCTGCTGTGGGCAGGTCCAAAGGTCACGGAAGACACAGCCCATATGGAATAAGACACCATCTTCTATTCTTTGCTGAGTAAAGATGCATAAAAAAAGACTCTCCATCCCTCACCTGTCACCAAAAGTGTATCCCTTGTCTACAAGCAACTGCTTTCTGTGCTCCACGGAGAGAGTGGGTGAGTCCCAGTTGTTGTAAACAAGGTTAGACAAGAGAGGTAAAGAATCTCACGTTTGAGATGACCTAAAAGTCTATTTTTACAAATTAAGCTACTGTTCTAACACTAGACTCCTGTTAATAAGATCCCCATATATGTGAAGTGTGGCCAGTCAAAGAATAGGCCCCCCAAAATTTATCGAGGTAAAATTGGTATTCAACATTATAAAATTTCAGGGTACAACATTGTAATTTGACATCTGTATACACTACAAACTACTCACCACCACAAGTCTAGTCACTATCCATAGCCACACAATCGACCCCCTTCACTCATTTCTCCCACCCCCAAAACCTCCCTTCCCCTATAGTAACCACCGCTCTGTCCTCTGTGTCTATGAGTTTGTTTTTGTTTCTGTTTTTGGTTCATTTGCTTTTTTAGATGCCAAATGAGTGAAATTATGCAGTATTGGTCTTTCTGCATCTGACTTATTTCACTTAGCATAACGCCCTCTATGTCCGTCCATGTTGTTGCAAATGGCAAGGTTCCATTCTTTCGTATGACTGAGTAGTATTCCATTGTGCGCATATACCACATCTTCTTTATCCTTTCATCCACTGATGGACACTCAGGTTGTTTCCATATCTTGGCTTTGTAACTATTGCTGCAATGAACATAGGGGTGCCTGTATCTTTTCAAATTAGTGTTTTTGTATTCTTCAGGTAAATACCCAAAAGCATAATAGCTGGATCATATGGCAGTTGTATTCTTAACTTTTCAAGGAATCTCCATGCTGTTTTCCACAGTGGCTGCACCAGTTTACACTCCTACGAATAGTGTACGAGGGTCCCATTTCTCTCCAACACTTGCTGTTTCTTGTCTTTTTGATAATAGCCATTCTGGCAGGTGTGAGGTGATGTCTCATTCTGGTTTTGATTTGTCTTTCCCTGTTGATTATTGATGTTGAGCATCTTTTCGTGTACCTGTCGGCCCTGGTTGTTCCTGGCATTCTTACTTGTTTCTCTCCTACGTCGATGTCACTTCGCCATTGCAGCGAGGATTTGGAAAGAGTGAAATACACATAACTAAATTGATAATTTAACTGATTTACCTGGAAATGCTCTTGGAACATTTTAATTTAAAGACTGTGGACTTTGGTTACAAATCACTGTATGTTAAATGCAATGAACACACAAAAAAATGTTCAATTAAGCTAAATTACTTCTCGCTTGCTAAAAAGATATAACCCTCCCTTGATAAGAATTATGAGTAACTCCTTTTCACATCCGCCATTATGAACATCAACAGAAAAGTAATGACTCTACAGGGAAGCAATGAGGGGCATCTCGTGCCCTTTTTCTGTTCCCTCCACATAAGCAAGCTTTCTGTTGAGGCAGTTGCCAGCGGTTGAACAGAATCGACAGGAGTACCATTTTCAAAGGCATTGCTGCTCAGCCTTTCCAGGCTGCAAGGAACTTGAAACTCTGCTTCTCTTTAAGAACCAATTTAGGGTGATTTTTCCCAGTGAAGTGACATTGTCTCCCCTGGTGGAACCTCCCAGGCACCAGCAGTTTTCTTTTAACGGCTTTACAAAATGGCTAAAACATTTCAGGTAGATTTTGAATTGCTTCGTGTGGTGCCAAATTTACTACCCTACTTCTGATAATAAATCTATTCATGCATTTTACCGTACCTATCAACTTTAGTATCTAGGTGACCAGCCAAAAATATGGAAATAGAAAATAAATTAGGAAGTAGGAATTATTCTATTGGAGCCCAGCTTGCATAGGTATGTATAGATAGCTCAAGTTTTTAGAATCCTAGTTCACCTGATTTTGGCATTTTGGATGAGTACTCTTTCCTATAAGAATTTATTTAACAAATTATTGTAAACTGATATCACCACAATTATCCTTATAGAAGGCAATTTCTTTTCCCTAAAGATAGTCCAGGTATTATGGAAACGAAACAACATCTTTCCCATTTAGGCGGCTAAACTTGAAAAATAACTTTTTTAAGCTACTCAGGCTAATTTTTGTATTTGGGAGGGCTACTGGAGCAAGAAAATAAAGTTGAAGAAATATCTGCTAAATGGTGGTGATTTATATCTCCAAAATATTTAATAAGATGTATTTCACAACTCAAGTTAATTTTGCTATGGGAAGTTGAAGACTCTCTTATCTAGTCTTTGCTCAGCTTCCCTTGGATGCTGCGCCACAAACTCTTCCAGGGCTCGAACGAGAGCTGTTTCATATAGTAAGTTTTCCTTTCTAATTTCTAGTCTAGACACAAATGAGATCAAAATACAAGACACATGTCTGCATCTATCACTTGCAAATTGCTTCTCCCTTCTAGTTATTCACATAATCAAAACATGAAAGACTTGGGAGGGGTGAATACACATATATACAATTTAAATTCCCTTCTTTCAAGTCTAAACATTTAACTGTTTTTATTTTTGAGTAGACTGATTTTAAGTCTAAATGTTAATGGTCATAAAATGTCATTAATGTTTAGACACTTTATATTATATCCCTAAAACCTGTTTCTATAATTAGAATGTAACCATAGCAAATACAATTATAATGCAACCATATGACTTTCTAGTACATAATCACTCAAGTTTATATTAAAGGAAGATTATTTTATCATAGTTGAAAAAATCATTTAATATTTCAAACCAAGATAGGGGCCTCTGAAAATATGCTAAGTCATAACCCTACATAGTTCCGTTAGATTGAACTAAACGGCAAGGAAATTATGATGTGAGTAGGGCCCATGTACTCAGGTTTCATAATAATGACTATGGTATGATTTTGTAACAGATTTATGATACCAGCTATATTTTACTGAAGTATTTTTGTCTTTAGTTTTTCCAAGGGAGATAAATAAAATTTATTATTTTATTAATAATAAAGATGAATAATGAAGATGAAATGGGTCCAGGGATTAGTAACAAGATGTGGAGACTTTCACCTCAGTGTCTAGTTCCAGCACACGATACTTATGTCTAAGAGTCTGTATCACCTGTTGCTTATGGAATATGCTGGGTAACATGAATTTAGAGAATCGAGTCAAGTCACCTGCAACTTAATTTCATCTGTTGCAAGCTACATGTTTATAAGTCATCAGCAACCTTCCTGTTAAGAGTTGCAAGGACATCCTAACTTATTCTGTAGATGCTGTCTCCCCATCGTGGCATACAGCCCGAAAGCCAACTACAGTAACTAATCTATCCACTGTGGCTGGTCTATTGGCCACTGCTGTCTATCGGCTATTGGTCAGTTGGTGACTGACTGAACCATTAGTTCATTATTATTATATTAATATATATTGGGTAATATTTATTATCTACATCAGTTGCTTTACACTATATGCAGAAGACCATTTGATCATATCAAAACTCTTTAAGGCAAGGATTATAATTCCCATTTTATAGCCTAGGGAAATTGAAATTGAAAGAGGCCATGAAGCTTTCCCAAAGCAAAGAGCTACTAGATAGTAAAGCTAGGGTTCAGCTCAAAGCCATTCTGTTTTCACTATACAGCAGTTTAACTCACTCCCTTTAAATAGTCCTTTCAATATTAAATAAATTGGGAAAATGCCCAGGATTCAGGGGTATGATTTGTGTACATAGATTTACTCCCTCCCACCTGCTCTCCAAAAAAGGAATGAAAAAGAGAAAAAAATTTTAGTGTTCTATCAAATATTTTAATAAAGTATATTCAAGTCAGGTTTTTTCTTCATGATATTCCCAGGTTGTAGATTCTAGATAAGCATTGTTAGGATAGTTATTAACACTTAAAAATTGTTTTTTTAAAATATTTTATTTTTTCCTTTTTCTCCCCAAAGCCCCTCCAGTACATAGCTGTATATTCCTCGTTGTGGATCCTTCTAGTTGTGGCATGTGGGACGCCGCCCCAGAGTGGCTTGATGAGCAGTGCCATGTCCGCGCCCAGGACCCGAACCAACGAAACACTGGGCCGCCTGCAGCGGAGAGCACGAACCTAACCACTCGGCCACGGGGCCAGCCCCAACACTTTAAAATTTTAATTAAAAAAAATATATATATATAATTCAAATACAAAAGTTAAATTTTAAATATATATTATACAGAAAACACACATACATATAGAATTAACTTTATGGCAATTTGCGCCTCTAAGTAGCTATACTATGTGATAAATACACTGTAATAGCAATTCACTAAATGGTATCTTAGTGACTTGTGGATTCATATATGCTTAGGAAATAAATAGACAGTAAAAGCAATGAGCAATGTACACAGCAAGAATCAGAACTGAGCTTCATGAAAAAACTAAATCAAGTTTTACTTTCTGCAGAAAATATTGTTTAGGAGCTGGCCTCATGGCTGAGTGGTTAAATTCGTGTGCTCCACTTCAGTGGCCCAGGGTTCAGATCTTGGGCACGGGCACGGCACCACTCATCAGGCCATGCTGAGGCGGCATCCCACATGCCACAACTAGAAGGACCCACAACTAAAATATACAACTATGTACCGGGGGGGATTTGGGGAGAAAAAAGCAGGAAAAAAAAATAAAAGATTGGCAACAGTTGTTGGCTCAGGTGCCAATCTTTAAAAAGAAATGAAAGAAAATATTGTTTAATGATTTTATTCTCCCTATTACCTCTTACATCTCCCTCAAAGCCACTAACACCAAAAAACCCACAAAATCCACTATGATGTCATCATAGAAACTAATTACAGTGCTCCAACTGGCTTAAAAACTTTTTAGAGGAACAAACATTCCACAGGTAATATGCTAACGAAGATTTGGAAATTTCCTCCCTTTTTTAAAAGAAAATTAATGTCAGTCATTTCCTTCATTCATTGAACGTACAAATCTGAATTCCTATTTTTCACAAAAACTGCTAAAAGGGCAGAGAATATGTTAATAAACAAATATTAGCATGTGTTTGCAACATTCTGTTTATAGTCTAGCTGGCAGTAAGAAGATAAATAAAATAAGCAAATAAACAAGATAATTTGAGAGGAATAAGTACCATAAAGGAAATAAATCAGTATTTTTTTCGTATTTCTTATGCACATTCTGTTTTACTGATATGATAAATCTAAAGAAAAAGTACATCCGCTGTAGAGCATCCCAAAACACCCAGTAGAATAATTTCTGATTTATCATAAGGAGCTGAGTGCCTCTTTCCTGAAGCAGAGATAGAAAGAAGCTTTCTTGGAGTGTTTATAGTTTAAAACCCTCTAGTAGTTTTTACACAACAAATAAAACATATATCCAAGTATTTCTCTGTTCCCATTTTCATCCTGTTTATACATGTAATTTTAATTTTCCTATTACTTTCTCAAACGCGTCAGTTGAGCAGACGATATGACATTGATATCTGTGATTCATGAGTTTCCCTCAAAGCAAGGTACAATTTCTGAAAAAAAAAAAAGATCCTTAATATTTGAATCTAATACTATAATTTACAGAATAAATGTACGCTAATGCTATAAATATTACATTTGTTGCACTGTTAATAAACGTAGAAAAATAATTTAGGCCTGGTGCTAAGATGCACCATTTTTTCGATTCTATGTAGTGATGCTATGTTAAAGGAAATATGCTGTCGGTGCCACTAAGAGAACTCAAGAATCAAAAACAGGGAATGAGAAAGGGAATGTGTCTCAGGTCAGCTCCCCACCAATAAATCTCTGTCGCTATCTTTACGCCCTAATAGTGCACTTACTCACAGTGGCAAATCTCTGACAGTCACTTTATACATCTTGAGGTTAGTGTCAAGTTGCATAACTTACAACAAATTCCAGGTGGTGAATTCTGAGGCTCATGACTGGTGGGCAACGAATGACCATATTTTTAGTGACTCTTTTAATCCTGTGGCGAGCCCAAGTGACATTAAAGTGTAAGGCTTAGATCACTGTGGCAAAGGTGATTAGCTTAAGAAAAATCCTTATTATTTACAGTCTCCTTTGAGGGGAAGTCTCTTCCCTGAGTTTCTATTAAATATAATTTAGAACATAATGTGTTAATAGATGCCATTTTAATTTATGTATAACCTCAGAAGGAAATAATTTTGACATATTTTCTGTATTTATAATAAGTATATTTGATCCTTGTTTTAGCTGTTCTATTTTATTCTAAAAATAGAGAATTTCGTGTCAGAATTTTTATGGCTTTTGGTCTCAAAACCCATCTGATATTTATTCATTCAGGTTTCTACAGAGTACTAACAGTTTAAAAATAACTTTCATTAAAAGAAAGAAAATACAATCCTCGGCCCTCAATGAACTTGCAGACTAGTAGAGGAAATTTTTAAAATATGTAAATATGTAATAACATAGATCCAGGTCAGGGATAAAAGTTCTGAGATCAGATGGCCCGAAGGCAGACCACAAATCCTGAGATAATGTGAAGGCATCCAGTTTATAGGTTGTTTGAATAGTGCAGGAAAAAAATAATTTATTTGAATAAATAATAAACAGATATATTTCAGATTGAATCAAAGCAATAAGTATAGATTCAAATAGGATTAATCAAAAGAAAACCACAACAAGGCACATCCTAGTCAAATTCCTGAAAACCAAAGAAAAAGTTTAAAAGAAGTCAGAGGAAAAGGACATTACCATAAGATGAACAATGATAAAAATGAGCATTGACTTCTCATCAAAGACGATGCCAGACAGAGGACATATTTAAGGTTCTTTTCTTAAGAAAAGATTAAAAAAAGAATTTTATATTCAGTGAAACGATCCTTCAAAATAAGTGCAAGATAAAAAAGTTGTAGACAAGTGAAAGCTGAGAGATTTTACCACTGGCAGACCTGCTCTACAAAATAGCAGAGGAGTTCTTCAAGCTGAAGGGAACGGCGCCAGAGGGAAACCTGAGTCAACAGGAAGGAAGAGGAGACACCAGAAACATGGTATGGGCAAATACAAAACGCTAATTTTTGTCTCTGTTCTTAATATCTTTAAAAGACAACTGACGTTGACTCAATGTATATAAATTATACCTCAATAAAATTGGCTTTTTAAAAAGATAATAAAAGCAACAATAATAAAAATGTGTTATGGTGTTTATAAGATAGATAGATGTAAAATATTTAGCACACCAGCACAAAGATTGAGAGGAAATAAATGGAAGTGCCTTGCATTACATTTGAAGTGATAAAATATTAATTCTAGGATAAGGACAATGGGCTCAGATATTGTGATTACTAGAGCAACTGCATACAAAATTTTTAAAAATAGATACATAAATAAGGTCATTTTATTCTGAATAAAGTCATCCAAAGATCAAAACTGAACCTTGGTTTCAAGATGTCCCTGAGGAAGCAGTACAGAGAAACCTGAACATCAGTTGGCTTAAACACGTTCTTCAGTAAGCTCTGTGTCAACTGCAGGCAAGACAAGAGGAAGGGAAAGAATGCACAGCCTGCGTCTCCTGCAAGACTCTCTCCCTTTGTCGCCACAGACGGGTCGCCCTGATCTGAAGCAGCGGTTGCTGTCGCCTTACAGTTGGTGCGTATTGTCCCATCAATGGGTTCAGCGCCCTTAAGAGACACTTGGGGAGTCCATGCACGGTTGATGCTCAGTATGATCTGGTCTCTGGGTTTACATGCCGATGGAGTGTTTGGGCAGTGATAAAACCAGCTGTTCTGTTGTTCACCATTGTATCATCCAGTCCTGATTGGCCACACTCAAAGTCATCTCATGCATTAAATCAGGGGTTGTGTAAATTGTATAATTTTAGGGAAAAGCAGGTCTTTCTCTCTTGGGACAAGGGAGCCAGTTGTTTACTGTAGCACCAACAAAAAAGCTCTCACAAACAGCTTAATGCTTATCAATAGACGGACTTAACGAGTTTACAATTCTGCAGGCTTCTGGGGTAAAATGTGCTTCTCCACTCTTTCAAGGAACGTTTATGAGTAATTTTAGAGAAGCAGGTTTATAACCAAAAGAACATTTTGGGCAGGAAACTCTACAATTTCAAGCATAGTAAAGATATTTATGTTCACTCTTATAAAGAAGGATGAAGCATCTTTCACAAATTTGTTTTACACATCACAGAGATATATCTAAAAGCCAACAGAACAAAGAGTATAAGGGCCATAGGAAATAAATAGCAAGATAGTAAACAAAACCAACCATATCATTAGTTATTAAATGCATAAAGAGTAAACACTTGAAGTAAGAGGTAGGGATTGTCAAACCAGATAAAAAATTAACTCCTAACTATATGAGGATTATAAGAGAAGTACTTTAAATATAAAGTCAGTATGCAGAAATACATGGAAAGTAAAGACATGGAAAAATATGCTATGCACACTCAAAATATGAAAAGCTTGGCGCTCCTATCAGACTTGAAGAGAAGAAGGCATATTTCAAAACTAGGTAAGGGCCAAGGCCAATCATTCTAGAAGACATGGTAATCCAAAATATGTAAGAACTTAAAATCAGAGTGCCAAAATACAAAACCTGATAGAAGTAAAAAGAAATAGAGTGAATCAACAATTATTATTGGGGACTTTAACATTCCTCACTAATTCATAGATATTGTGGCCAAAAGCATCAAAAATTATATAGATGATTGTAACAACACCGTCAATTACTATTTTATTTCATCCACTAAATAATTTATTGGGATTATTTTAAGCCCAATAATGTGTTAAGCACTGAATTGCAATGATGAGTAAGATTCAGTCCCTTTTTGAGGAGTTCGAATTTTCAACCATGAAACACAGATGAAAACAGATAAATTGCAATTGAATGAGCTGTTGCTTATTTTAATAATTTAAGCACATTTTAACAGGTGCTGTACAGAAATTTGAACAAGGTTTGCTGCAGAGGAGCTTATTCACATTAAGGAATTAGAGACTTTACTGGGGAGATGTCATTTGAGCTGAGAGTGGAGTAGATATTTTCAAGGACAAGAGCAGATCAAGCAGTAGATGGATCACTTTAGTCAAAAGCAAGAGCATCTGTGAAGGAATGAAATTGCAAAACGATCTGTAGTGTCTTGGAAATGTCACACGAGAAGAGGATATCTCCCCAAATGAGGCTGTAATAGCAGACTGAAGATGATTTTGAAGGTGCATATATGCTAAGAAGTTTTTATTTTAACCTATTGGCCTAAAACTCCAACAGAAAGATACAGTGTCATCAGCATTTTTAGGATGATGAGCCTAGCCCTATAGAGGTCGGTCCTGAATCAAGTGAGGCTAGGTGTAGGGAGGCAGTTGAAGAGACTACAACTTCTAACTCGGTGGTGAAATAACATGTAGGTCTGTTCCTGTAAGCTGCAAGAAATGACACAAATAATTTGTTACCAATGAAGTACTAAAATTTACACATGATTTAGAGGAAATTCAAGTAAATGCTTATAAGAAAAATCCTCTTATTCACTTACATTATAACATGTTTTCTTCAGTGAGACCAAATGGATATCCTTAAAGCTAACAAAACAGAAGTTGTCCACAAGCCTCCGTACACCCATGTGACTCTGGATCACATAAATGTTGCCTGGTGTTTGTGTACCAGCTCTGATCATCAATGGCATCAACATACACGCAGATGTCCAAGACAGTGAACTGCACATTATTCTAGACTTTTCTTCTCTCTCACTATCCTCCCAATTAAACTTGCAAATGTTACTTCATTAATATCCCTTATATTCTCATATACTGCCTCTTTTTTCTATTTTCACTGCTATTGCTTTTATTCTTTCCACCATTATTTCTCATTTGAATACTATAATATGCTTACCATGATACTACTTTAATTGATTCTCATAACATTGTAGATAAAATGAATACTTGCTCAATAACTCTTTAATTTCATTTTGAACAAGTCCAAAATATATTCCTTTCCTCAAGCATAAAATGTAAATTCAGTATTCCAATTTAATAAACTCTTTCATCCTCCCTTATTTACTACTTATGCTTTATCCTGTCTTTGGGTTGTTGATTGAATTTCACTGATATTTTGCTGAAAAATTCAGGAATTCTCAAATCTGACTATGTCTTACACACAAGATTCCCAATGAATTTATACACACTAAGGATAATATTAAATAGAAAATCAAAATACCATGTTATTATAAAATGAGTGACAGTAGCTCCTAAAACAAGAAACACTGGAGGTTGAGTTGGAGCATTAATTTAGGCTCAAGACCCAGGTGGATTTTCTCCTAACCCTGAAGTCTCAGGCTTACCACGAACTGAGCACCTATGGATGAGAGCACCATATTGCACAAAAGAGAGAAAAACAGAAAGAGAGAGGGGGATGAGGGAGGGAGAGAGAGAGAGTGTTGGGCTCTATACAATCACCTCCATGCTCCTGACATGTGCAGCCGGATAAATGAATATCCTGGAAGAGATAATCCAGTGAGAATCTCTTCCTTGAGGGGAACTGTTATGCAGGGAGGGTTAGTGAGGACATTAACGAAGAAAAAAGCATCTGAAGAGGTAATGTCCAAAAGTTTCTAAATTCAATGAAAATTATAAGTCCACAGATCCAAGAAGCTCAACAAATCCCAAGCACAAGAAACTTGAAGAAAATCTCATCAAAGAGTATCATAATTTAATCACTCAAAACCAGGGATAAAGAGAAAAAAATTAGCCGCCAGAGGAAAGACACATTACATACATAAGAACAAAGTCAAGATGTCCACAGATTTGGTTAGAAAGAATGCCAGCAAGAAGACACTGGAGCAACATTACTAAAGCACTGAAATAAATAAATGCCAACTAGAGTTCTACACCTTTATCTTTCAAAAACAAATGCAAAGTAAAACTATGTTCTCAGAAATACAAAAGCTGAAAGAATTCACCATCAGCAGACCGGCACTACAAGAAGTGTTAAAGAAACTCCTTCGGGCAGAAGGTAAATGATACTAAACAGAACTACAGATCTAACAAAGAAATGAAGATCATAAAAAATCCTAAAGACGTGATTTAATATGTATAATTCTCTTATTATTTAAATCTTTCAAAAAGATAATTGTTTAAACAAAAATAGTATCAACGAATTGGTGTTATGTATTATATATACAACACAACAGCATAAAGGCTGAGAAGGAAGACACAGATGTAGAGTATTGTAAAGTTCACACTATAAGTGAAGTGACGTAATATCACTGAGATTAAGACATATTCTGTAAACCAAAATCAACCACAATAATAACAAAAAAGCATTATAACTGGTAAGCTGAAAAAGAAGGTAACGTGGAAGCATAAAAGGTACTCAATTAATCCAAAGTAAAGCAGACAAAAAACAAGTATATAATGTTTGGTTCTACTTGTATAACACTTTGCAAAATGCAAGGTAATGTGTCCTAACAGGAAGCAGAGCGAGGGAGCAGCAATGGGAAGGGCAGGTGGAGCGAGACCACAAAGGGATGAAAGGGACGGGGGAATAGATATGTTCGCCATACTGATTGTTGTGATGGTTTCTCTAGTAAACAAATGTGTCGAAACTTATCGAATTATACAGTGGAAGTTTGTGCAGTTTATCACATTTAATTTTTCTTCAATAATTCTAGAAATCGATTTTTAAAAATAATATCCCAATAAAGACTGTGGACTGGAATAGCTTTATGGACGAGAAAACTATTGATGGCATACAGGAAAAAGAACAAATAAAGTGATGTCAGTTTAGGGTGGCAAACATGGATTAACTCAAAAGGGAATAAAAGAAAGGATAAGATGGGGTTGCATTGCCCAATAAGGCAGCCATTGGCCGCGTTTGGTGACTGAGCACTTTAAATGAAGACAGCCGGAACTGAGACGTGTTACAGGTGTAAACACACACTGGATTTACACCCTCCCTCCCCAAATTGCAAAATAATAAGATACATTATTAATAACTTTATATTATTATGTATTAAAATAAAATTTTAGATTTATTGCGATAACGAGGTATATTATTAAAATTAATTTCAGCTTCTTTTTACATTTTTCAGCATGGCTCCTGGAACACTTAAAATTCCTTATGTGTCTTGCATTATATTCATGTAGGACAGTACCATTATGGGGGAGAGTGTCTAGAAACAGCTAGACTAATGATCCAGGTAAAACATTGTCACAGCAAATTTCACCAAACTAACAATATCTAAGCTACTTATGGAATATCAGAAACTCTACAGGCTAATACTTCACATTCTTGTATTTTCCTTAAAGTACCATTTATTAAGTAGAAGAGGAGAAATTAATGAGTAGTTTCCTTCTTTGTTACTACAAAATGTTAGACTCTTACCAGACACTGATTCTTGCTAGTTTTCAAGATACTCCATCTGAAAATTAACAATATTATAATAAAAACTAACTAAATTGAGTAGCTATTTAACATAACAATTAAACACACACATATATATATAAGAAATTTGCCCTGATTGCATGTCTACAAGTAGATATGAAAATTAAACTCTGTTGTCCCCAATCTTAACCATTATGTTGCTTCCCAGGTTAAGCCCACATATTTTTAGATATTATTATATCTGTATTTCTAACACAGCATTACTCCACACTCCACCCTCACTACCCATCACGCCCATTCAAGTCAGCAGGAGGGAGCCACACAGGAGACCCAATCTGCTTGCTGGCCACACGTAGCAGCTGACCTTGGAGCTCTTCCCGAGCAAAGCCTCTCAGTCCTCTGAATCTGTTGGTGTTCCCTGTGGCAAACTTGATCTTTATTCTCATGTTCCCCTGAAACGGCTGAGAAGGATTTTCTCTGTTGCTGATGCGTAGGAAGGTCTCTATTCTGGGCTGGAACCCCATCCCTCAGAGTAGTGTGTGTGCCTCAGTAGGTGTAACTGGAAAGAACGTCGTTGCCAAGAGATGAGCTGCACCTGACACAGTGTCCCAGGAAGTGACTTCAACTGCAAGTCATGAATTCAGGACCCAGTAGACGGCCAAAAATAACTGATCATGCTGTTTTGCTATATGAATATTTATAGAGTTGATTGACAAACTTTTAAAATTAATCTTAATGTTCCTTAAGGTTGTCACTCAGCAATTTGCTTCAGTGGAAGATGTGACATTCCTTTTGATTTATTAGTAGCCTGTGGAGTTCTGATTAGTCAGCCATATGTTTCACCCTCCTAAAAAAATTCAGAAACCAATCTTCATTTTCTTATGTGAACATTTAAGGAGACTTTGCTTTAAATTGCCCTTTGATTAACTTGCCACCTGCAAGTAGTCAGAACAGAATAGGATCCGTGGCCATAGCAATCAATGGAGACATTGCAGTGGCTTCTCACTCAAGCTTAAGTCCGCACAAGGCAACAAGCCATTTCACGTCATCTTATATTGAAATTATCTCCACTCAAAAGAAAGGACTACAGATTTGACTACATCTGAGCCTCACCCAATGTGCGAAAGAGGGAAGAGGAGAATGAAGTGTTTAGAAAAACTCCCAAACCTCTAGCATCAGTAACAGGGTAATTGGTGATGATTTTAAGTGAATAAAGAGCAAGTTTAAAGGTTTAATTTCCCTAAATTAAATGATAAACATACTAGAAGAAAACATGAGTGAATATTTGCACAATTTTATGAAGGAAAAAAGTTATTAAGCTTGAAATAGACATATGAAAGTATAAACTATAAATGAGAAATTAGTATATTTGAACTTTAAAAATTTCAAAGATATTTTGACAGAGACACTTATAAAATGAAGAGGAAAGATAAAATGAAACCTGGGGGAAAGCATTATCAAAAAATATGACAGAGATAATATCTTCAGTAAATAAACTGTTACAAATCAATAAGAAAAATAAACTACAGACAATGTACTAACATCAAAAATAGTACAAATCGCCTACAGGAAAAACTGTTGAACCTCATAATAAAAAAGTAAAACAAAAAGATGTTTAAAATATCAAATTGGAGAAGGATAATATGTAATACCACGAAGGATATATGAAAGCAATCATTCTTATTCTCTGCTTGTGGAGATACATGTTAGAAAAGTATTTCTTCAAAGCAATTTGGTCTACATATCAAAAGCTTTAAATATGGATGCACTTCTGACCCAGTAATTTCATTTCCATATTCAACATAGAAATGTTTGACTTAATATAAAAGCAAAGATCTGGAACCAAATTAAATGTCCAACACAAGGGACTGGTTAAATTAACACATGAACATCTATGAAATGGACTATCATCCTGCTATTGAATAATATGAAATGAAGATTAATTGACATGTAAAAGTTCACAATATATAGCTCAGTGGAATGAACTTATAAACTTAAAAACAATTTGAATAAATGGTTTTATCTGATGAGCCTATTTTTATAAAACTGTGTGTATATTTAATAATATACAAGATCCGACATGAAATCCTCATGTACAAACACAATATTTTGTGCTGTCACTCAGGGTCCACCAGGAAATAGATGGCACCTATGCGGAGAACTCAAACGACTTTAATTTTAAAAATATGAAATGTCGCCAAGGCAGGAGGAATAGTACAGGAAACTAGGGGGGGTCCCTTGAGCAGTCACCACCCACTGCCCTTGCGGGGCGACAGGAGAGAGGATGGGACAGCCTCAGAGACAGCCCCCAGGAATCCTCACCTGCTGTGTGATCCCTCTCACCCTCTGAGGGAACTAAGCTTCATGGCTCAAATGGATACAGCAGAGGTGAGCCACATCAAACACTAGGTTCAAGGAGACTGTGGCCTTCATTCTGGTTCTCCTGCACACTCCCACTTGCTCTCGTCACTGGAACTGGGGAAGCAGGCTGCCTTGTTATGAGCAGCCCCATGGAGAGGCCCACAGGGCGTGGCGAGAACCCGAGGCCCTCAGTCCAACGAGGAACTGAAGGCTGCCAACAACCACAAGCAGGAATCTGGAAGATTTTTCAGCCCCACTGAGTCTTGACAACTGAAGCCCTGGCAGACACAGTGACTGCACCCCCATGAGTGACACCAGTCCTGGCTTCCTGACTCACAGCAACTGTGCGCTCCGGAGTCTGCTGTTTCCAGGTGCTCACTGGGACCGTCCATTATTCAGAAGCAGAAAACTAACGCAAAGGATACTCTGAACCCAGAGAGAAACGGTCCATGTAGATCAGGCCACCTCCAGAGGAGCAGTGACAACTACTGAGGGTCACAAGGACGCCCACACAGGGCGGGACCCAGAAGGTCACCTCACCCTCCTTCCTCCAGGTGCTCTCCTGGTGGTAGACAGCAGGATGCAGAACAAGAGAGGGAACCCAGTGGGACAGACAGAAGTTGCCGGGCATGGTGAGTCTCCATGTGTATTATTTTATATTATGTACCATCTATTAAAGGTCTAGAAGCACAGGGTACATACTCAGTATTTATCTCTGAGTATTGAGAGCGCGGGTGTATATTTTTCTTTCTCTGTGTTTTAATAAGAAATATAATAAAATTAAACAAAAATTCTTAAATGTCATTGCTAAAATTATATGCTTATGTTGACTAATCATGTTGATATACAATATTATGTTTAAGATTTCCCTTACGTTATGCCAGTGGTGCGTTCCTAAAGTAAAATCTTCATCAAAATGTTCTTGACTGCTGTCTACTGTGACCTTATTTAAGACTGTTGCATCTTTCATTTCTAAAGACCGTTGGACTATAACTTTAGTTTTATTGTTTTCATCATCAGACTTGTTTTTAGGATCAGTGCTGTATTTGGAAAACATGTCATCCTTCCCACTCTCTAGGATCACAGTTGTTTAATGAAAGAAACATTTTTCTGAGGAAGTTCAAGACAATTTCCCACATGGTTATAAATTCTTGCATTGGCATTTTTAGTAGTTGATCACTTTTCATTTATCTTTCCCTGAATTAGATTGTTCAACTTCTTGATGTCTTGTTTCAGTTTGATAGTTTTTATTTCTCTATGAATTATCCATTTCAGTTGTTATAAAGCTGCATTATTTTTCAAAATAATTGCAAAATAGACGTATTGATTGCTATGTTTACTTTTTATTTCTAAATGTTTTATTTGTTGTAAACTTCATAGTTTATTTTGTCAATGGTGAATTAATTATCTTAATGTTTTCCAAATAAACAATTAAATTTTATTTATCAGTTCTATTTTTTCCTTATTTTGCAATCCAGCTATTTTTGCTTGTATTTGTAATTTCTTTCTACATTTCTGTGATGTATTAACATCTTCAGCAGTTGAGGTAATTTATTTTATCTTTGTCTGTATTCTTTCGATAAGTACCTATTCTGCTACTTCTAAATATTTCTAAACTCATTTGGCTGAAAAATACGTAAATGATTAACACTACAGCTGAATATTTACAAATTTGAAGAGCTGGGGAAATGTTATAGCTGGCATTTTTCAATCTCAGGTTATAATTAGGGCAAGGGGAAAACAATTTAGAACATCATAGAAATCATTTTGATAAAGAAGTAAAATAGAATAAAAAAGGTAGGAAAATAAAGTACATTACATATGGCAAGTGTAATTGCTATTTCATGAAATGTTTGTTTTGTTTATATAGTATTATTATGCATGTTATGTGGGTATGTATGTGTACATTTGTGTGTACAGAGTGACAATTTATTTTCTCTTGTAGGTAGCCATCAAAAAGCAAAGTCTGAAAAACACTAGAATGGATAACCTGCCGCAAACTCTCCTTTTAGGTGTGAGAAATGATAGAGAAGGTTATTATGTTTGCCTAATGTCATGTATGGCAAAGCTAACAAATCTGCAGAATATCTAAAGAATTGATCTTTCCACACTAAAGCAATGTAAAAGAATATTAGACATTAATTATTCAATGAATATAAGTTACCAGGGAAATATCTTACTATTATGATTTTCATGGAAAATTATAGTTTCTCTGAGTGTCACTTAAATGTTTTCAAAGGTTGGTTTGTACAAAGCATGACCCAAACAAAGTCTACACATTGTATTTAGTTGCTAAATCTCTATGCCTCTTTTAATATGTAGATCCCCACTCCTCTTTATCCTTTGCAATTTATTTCTCCCATCTACTGAAGAAATTAGATCACTTTTTAATGTAAATTATCTCACATTTTGCATTTTGCTAATTGCATCCCCATAGTGTGATTTAAAATGTTCCTCTATCCCTTCTATTTTCTATAAATGGAAGTTAAATCTAGAGGCTTTGATTATTTGGGGAAAGAATAATTTATGAGGAGTTTGTGTATTTCCAATTGCATAAATCAAGAGTCATATAATGTGTTACTGTAACTCTTCTATGAAATTAATTGTTGGGTGAACTCAGCTATAATTGTTTCACCCATTTAAAGTGTCAATTCAACTTTTTACTTAACGATTTCAGCAGTCATCAGTGACTGTTGCTTAGATTCATTATATCCTTAGGGTTTTCAAAATAAAGATTTTATTTCTGTTATTCTTGCTTTATTTCTTAGTTGAGGTTTTACTATATAGAGGAACGTTGCCTCACCAACTATTTGTCAGCTCTGAGGTGTTGCAAGTATGGAGGATAAGTGTGTGGTTTTTCCCTTTATTTACCAGTGTTCAGAAAAATGAGTTGGTTTTACAGCATCCTCCAAAGTGACATAGGAGTTTCTTTTAATAACATTATCAGCTCACATATCTTCATATTTTTAGTGTTTCAATCAACTTTGTGAATCATTATAAGCTGTTTTGTTGGTATATATTTCTAGCATGTCTTCATTGATTGTATGAAGTTATTTTTTCTTCACCTTTCTTCTGATAATAATTTTACATGACACTTGACTACACCTCCTTTCTGGTGACCATGCTAACTAGGATGGGATTGTCCTGTACTTTTAGGAAGGCTGCCTGGGAAGGAGTGAGGGTGAGCAAGGATAGCTTTCCAGTGTCATGGATTGAAGGCTCCCTCTTTTGATGTTACCACAAACTGTTCAAAGAACAAAAAGTGGCCTCTCAACACTGAGACCTGCCTGCTGCCCTTCTCTCCTCCAGTCTATGTGGACTTTTTCTTTCCCTCGTCTTAGTTTCTGAACCACGCTCAACTTGCACCCTACTCACATGGTTTCTTTTCAGTGTAAGCTCTGTAAGAAGGGAACTTGGGCTCATTGCTTTTGAGAGACCAGATCAAGACCCTCTCAGCGCTGTCCACTCTCCTTGTGGCCCCTGCACTCACCGGGACGCGAGCCTGAGGTGCCCCTGCCCATGTGGCTGATACCATTCTGGACTGCTGAACCTCGATTCATGAATGGCGTTTCCTGCCCGGGGGGTGTGTGCTTGTCAACGGCAGGTGGTCCCAGGCCACCGCAACCCTGCCCTCTGTGTCTTCTTGATTTGAGCACGACCACACTGCTGAGCAGGCTCCTGCAGTTGGACGGAGGCACTCACAGGACCCTGGGGGAAGACTTGGTCTTTGGGATTGTAGATTTGCTGCACTGATTATCCTGTCTGTTTTTGTGTACTGATTTGAGGTTAAAGAACCACACCACTGTCCTTGCCTTGGCCAATGGGCCTCTTTCTCCCGACAAAGGCTTTTAAGTCTGTAAAATCTTCACTGAGGTCCATTTTATTTACCATAAAGCAATTATGAATTATGAAAGCTATATGGAAAACTGCTGTTAGTACTTACATGCATGTCTTTCATCTGAGGGATCCATTCTTACACTTTGCTTTAATACCAAAACCACACTATCAACAATTATCTGGACATCAGTGTATGTTCCCTGGTTTAGTACTCACCAGAGTTTTATGATCACTCATTCACCACTGTCTCTTTTTATTGGAATGTATTTTAAACTTCCTGGGATATATCTAAGTACTCATTTTTTAAAAACTGTGCATAAGTGGAATTGCTTTTTTTTTTGTGTTTAAAATGTCTTGGTTACATTCTTTATATTTGGATAATTGCTTGAAAGGGTATGAATTTCTAGGTTCAGTTTATTTTCCTGCAAACTTGATAGACATTCCATTGTATCTTAGCATTAATGTTGTAAGAAGTCCATTGTCAATCCAGTTTTTATTCTTTAATAGATATATTGTGTTTACCCTCTGGAAGCTTACTGGATTTTTATTTTTTCATTAGTATTTATAGTCTTCACCACAGTGTATCTATATATTCATTTCCTTTCAAAGAGTCTTCTATTTTGGTCCTCTCTGAGCTCTTTTGAATGAAAAAATTAGAGTTTTGTGCAATTCACATAATATTTTTACTGGATTATTCCTCCCTGTCCATATTTTTAAATTTTCTAACTACCAGTAAGTACTGGATGCTATGAATCTTCCTTTTCTTTTTGCTTTTCATAATAATTCCCATCATCTTAACTTTTGGGCGAGGTCAAAGAAGAGTCTATATTACAGATTAGTGAGTTCTTAGTAATATTCTCTGCTATTCTGCTATGTAATTAACATTATTTGTAATTTCAGTAAACATTTTAATTCTGATGATTCGAATTGTCTGACAGCTTCTATTTTAGACAATCACTTTTTTCTCTTCTATTTGTAGTATTACAGTATTCCTTGAATCTCTCTGAGAATACTAATTTGAATTTTTAAAAGCCCTCTTCTTTTTCTTATAGGAGCTCTATTTCCCTACTCAGTTATTTATTTCTGAGGTGCTTTCCTTTTACTGTATTGTATCCCCGTATATGTCTGATGATTCTCAATTTTCTTTTGTGTGTATGTATTCATATTTACATTCACAATTGCTATTAGTAAAGATGTTGGTTTTTCAATTAATACCGGTATCTAGGGAGATGTGATGGATAGAGATAGATGGATAGATGGATAGATGGATAGATGGGTAGATAGATAGATAGATGATAGACAGATGATAGATAGAACTTGTTTGCATGGTAACTGAGATAGGAGTACTCACTAGTGATGATAGACAGACAGATGACAGACAGATGATAGATAGAACTTGTTTGCATGTTAACTGAGATAGGAGTACTCACTAGTGATGATAGACAGACAGATGACAGATAGAACTTGTTTGCATGGTAACTGAGATAGGAGTACTCAATAGTGATGAGGTCTGTCCTCCTCTGGGCTCTTCCAAATGGCAATTCTGACTATATGGCTCCATGTATATACAGACTGGTTGTACCAACAACAGGTTGGCTTTCTTTCAGGATAAATGGACTGGGATAATGCAAGCAAAATCGAATCCTCCCTCAGTTGCCTTATTAAGCAAGGTTCTTACCCAGAGACAGAACGTTGGTTACTTTGCTTTAGTTACTTTGGGTGAAACTGCTTTTCCTTGACTGCTTCTCTCCCTCTCTGTCCCTATGTTTGTGTCTCCAGTGCCTGACACTCTGTTCCTCTTCTTTTTCCCACAGATGCACATCCTCAGATCCCCTGAGAGCAGAATGTGCCCGAGAATTAATTATAGAGCGGTGTTTACCAAGCTTTTCCTGAAGCTAAGACGTCAGCAGTTTTGCTGTGTACACGGAGGCTGTGCTGCCCCGATTTAGCTGTCTTTCAATTAATTATCCGGTTACTTGCCCTGGGGCCGGCCCTTTCTCCCAGCTCTTGCTGACTCTGAGGTGGCACTTTTTTCCAGTTTTCACTGGGGTTGACCTCAGATATGCACCTTGGTGGCAGCCTGCTCCTACACAGGGCTGTGACGCTGCTTCTGTCTCTGTTTTTGGGCCACCCCCAAAACAACTACCATAAACCACACACAAAAAGACTTAAGATGATATTTTCTGTGGACATCCTTCTTCTCTATTTTCTAGCACTGCTATAGTTTCATTCCTATATCTGTTGCATTTCAATGTGATTTAAAGAATCAAAGGCAGCTAGCAGAACCATCGGTTACCATCCTCGACTAGAAGTCTGCCCATCACTTAACAGGTAAAATGTCAAATGTCGAATGTTCATTTATTTACCATATTGTAGGCAATGTGATTATTAACAAAAAAGAGATGAATACATATACATTTTTTTTTTTGAGGAAGATTAGTTCTGAACTAACATCTGCTGCCAACTTTCCTCTTTTTGCTGAGGAAGACTGGCCCTGAGCTAACATCTGTGCCCATCTTCCTCTACTTTATATGTGGGACGCCTGCCACAGCATGGCTTGCCAAGTGGTTCATAGGTCCATCCCTAGGATCCGAACTGGCAAACCCCAGGCCACAGAAGTGGAACATGAGAACTTAATTGCTGTGCCACTGGGCCAACCCTGAGACAAATATATTTCATTAAAATTGGGTTGCTTGTTTCCTCAAGGCTCTCTATTTTCTGCTAGCTGCTATTTAGTAATCTCAATCACTCAGCTACAGGAAAAACTTAAAATCACTTCAGGATATTATTTCCTAAAAGATGAGTTTTAGCAGTATTGAAATCTCAGTAACTAAATTCTTCTGCTCAGAGTTTTGCCAGACCTGGTTTTAATCTTGATTCTATCTCCCATGAGGTTTGTGAGCTTGGAGAAATAACTTCTTTTCCCCCAACAGTACCTACTGCAAGGGTTATAGTGAAGAATAAATTAGGTAATTCCCAGAAACCCATGGGTGTAGAGCCTGGTGGAAAGTGAGTTCATACTCAATGGTTCTAGATCCTGTGTTAACTTGTTATCATAGTAACATAAGAAAGGTATTTGAATTAGAGCAATTAGATCATGCCAAAATCTGGATTTTGAAATATCAAAGTGGAATATTTACACTTTAGAAAATAATTGTCAGAAACTAGCATTTTTAAGATACCCAACGTATCTTAAAATGGTAACAAACCCATAGATTTAACACTCAGGTAAAGACGGCTTGGGCTGGATGATTCTATTTGTAAATGGGTGTATCCTCAGGTCTACAACATCTAATCATCTTCCCCATGATCTGATCTTGATTTTACGATTTTATAGATTTGGAGTGCCCTGGATGGGCTCCTGACCATGTATTTACCTATTCTTACAACCCAGCATTTTCTCCACCTTTCGTCTGAAGGGTCTCATGTATAGTCCTGACCCACTCCTCTCCCTGTTTGAAAAGTAGTTTTCAAAAACATTACTTCTGCTTCTACACACTTCCTCCTCCACCACATTGGGCTCAATAATGCTAATCCTACTGTGGTTTTGACTGTAGTTACAAACTACTTGGTAGTTTTTAAATAGGAATCACTTAGTATTTCTGTTTCATTACTCAACTCCTATTCAAAGTCAGAGACCTATTATCAGAATGCCCAAGAAGCATTTTAGAATTAAATAATACATGTTTTATTTTTATATAAAATTACTGCATCCTGCAAGACTGAACAGAATAGTGAAGAAAAACTGCAATCTCTTATATATGCATTTTGATATAAATATTTCTTTTCCACAGAAACACATCATTAAAATATTTGCCCTACATATGGTGGCATTAGAAAAAATAGAATTATGCCTAGAAAAGTTTTAGTGTTAGCTATAAGGCTGCCTTCCAAGCACATTAATTCTTCTTTCTTTGAAGTTCGTATTCAAAGATCTTCAGTATAGAAAAAAATGAGCTTACTGTCAAAAAGGGGAATAACAGAAAAGGAAGAAAACATAAATGGCTATTTTTCTCCAGTTTACTGTATTAGGCAGAGATATTTATGAGTCACTTTAAGCAAATGGCTCTCTGTCTTATATTCAGGTGTAGCTGGTGTTAGAAATTTCATGCTTTCCCTAGGAAATCTACTCCCTTATTTTATTTCGCAAACTTTTCTATAAGTAGAGTTTAGTGTAGTAATTGGTATTCTAGGTAACCAACAATGGTTTATTTTTCTTTCATTTAAAAGGCATTTCAATGAAATTACAGATTGACGATCAAACTAATGTTTTATATTCTAAAACAGTGCCTTGAAGGTTGTTTAAAAAATAGTTTCCAAAAACATTACTTTGGTTAATCCTCTTATTGACATTTGTGGAAGTCACTCTTGCTGTATTTGTTAGAAAATGAGCTAGATCTTTTAATTCTGAAAACATGGTTTTAGTGCTGTTCCCGTTTACTCATAGGTGAGGGCGCCCTAACTGGGTGTTGGTAAACGCAACTCACTGGTTCGCGTTAGCACCTGTCTCTTTCCTCCTTCAGCCCTAGCCCATCCTTTAGCCGGCCCACAAACAAGTCTGTCTTTGAAACTGGCCTGAGTAAAATTATTTATTTTTTCCTGGTAGGCCTCATAAATAATACAACCAAACACCTGGGTTTGGCATGTAAATCTTCATGAACTGAGCTTGGTTTCTCTCTCGAGCTTGTCTAAGAGCACATCCCACCTCATCTGTTCCTGGTTAAGCAGCATCACACTCTTTTTGGGATACGAAATACAAAAACGCCTGGCTTGTGCTGTTTCTTATGTACACAGTACCCTTCCTGTGTGCCTGCCTCCTTCTTGCTAACCACCACGGCTCAGCTCTAAAGGCTGCGGGCACACAGCACTTTCTCAAGGGCTCCTGGACATCCGTCTCTTCCAAACTCTCTCAGATGCCCCTGTTCTGTGTCCATAACATTGGCAGTATTTTTTTAGAGTTTTATCTCCATGGACTCTACGTCCTTTAAAACAGGGCTATGCCATAGTTATTATTTTACTCCTAAGTAATACTACAACGCTTGGTGTGCAATAAGGACCTAAAGTAAGTATGGTAAACTGTTAACCGAAGCTTCTTCAATGCACTACTGTATTGACTGCCAGAGTAAGCAGTGTCCATGGCATTTGCACATTAGGCCTGCTCCTACCTGTAAGAAATGAGAGCAGAAGGCCCACCCCAATCAGGAGAGATAGGTCTCTGAAAACTCTTCTACTTCAAGAAAAGGAAACACAGAAACCTTATAAGAAATTACAGAGAGAGACAGATTTTCTCAGCGAATATAGGAAAGCTTAGAAAAGGTGTTTTATATGTTCTTAAATATTGCACAATTATACTTCTTTAAATGTGTAGTAATGGTATTCTGTATTTGGCATCTGTATCGGTTTTATTAAATGTCAATTTTCTAGTTCCAAAGTTTGTGTGTAACAAGACTCTCTTTCCTTTAGTACCGCACACCTTTAAGGAGAGACAGACTCAAGGAGTGCGACGAAAACAGGCAGATTTCATACTTCTACCTTTTCCAAACCACAGAGGAAACAAATGAAGGGGTGCTCAAGGCAAAGAGTTACAGGTTTGAGCTCCTACTGGTAGATATGTGAATGCCCAACAAAGAAGGATGACAGGTCATCAGGATGCTAATAGGTCGCAGTGGTCCAGAGATAGGCCAGGACTCCCTTCAGGTCCATACTAGCCTTGTGGGGAGAGCTTTTCCTGTGGCCTCACACTGTCCCTGGGAGAAACTCACACCTGGCACCTGCCTCTAGGACAAGCTGCGTATGATTTTTTTTTTTGATGCGTAAAAAGCTGTACATATTTAATATGTATAACAATGAGTTTTGGAATAACTATACACCTGTGAAACTATCACAACCATCAAGGCCATAAACGTATCCATCACTTCTCAAAGTTTCCTTCACCTCCATTGTTATAATATATATAATATACATATTATTGAGGTAACACTGGTTTATAACACTATATAAATTTCAGGTGTACATCATTGTAGTTCAGCTTCTGTGTAGATTGCATCATGTTCACCACCAAAAGTCTAGTTTCCATCCGTCACCATACAAATGCTCTCTTTTACCCCTTTCACCCTCCCTCACTTCCCTTCCCTTCTGATAACCACCCATCTGTTCTCTGTATGTGTTTGTTTTTGTTGTTGTTGTTTTATCTTCCATTTGAGTGAAATCACACAGTTTGACTTTCTTTAACTTATGCCACTTAGCATAATACCCTCAAGGACCATCCATGCTGTCAGAAATGGCCAGATTTCATCTTTTTTATGGCTGAGTAGTATTCCATTGTGCATATGTACCACATCTTCTTTATCCATTCATCATTTGACGGGCTTTCAGGTTGTTTCCTCATCTTGGCTGTTATGAATAATAGTGCAATGAACACAGACGTTCATGTATCTTAGCATTTTTGTGCTCTTTGGATAAATGTCCAGATGTGGAATAGCTAGATCATATGGTAATTCTATTTTTAATTTTTTGAGGAATATCCATATTGTTATCCATAGTGGTTGCACCAATTTAAATTCCTACCAGCAGTGTATGAGGGTTCTCTTCCCTCCACACGCTCTCCAACACTTGTTATTTTTTATCTTTTTAATAATAACTTTTCTGATGGGCATGAGGTGATGTCTCATTGTAGTTTTGATTTGCATTTCCCCCAAAATTAATGATGTTGAATATCTTTTCATGTGCTTGTTGGACATCTGTATATCATTTTTTGGAAAAATATTTGTTTATATTTCTCTGCCCATTGTTTAATCATGTAGTCTTTTTGTTGTTGATGATTTGCATGAGTTCTTTATATATTTTGGATATTAATCCCTTATAAGATGTATGATTTGAAAATATATTCTGCCAATCAGTAGGTTGTCTTTTCATTTTGATGATGCTTTCCTTTGCTGTGCACAAGCTTTTTAGCTTGATGTAGTCCCATTTGTGTTTTTTCCTTTTGTTTCCTTTGCTGACAGAGACATTTCCAAAAAGATATTGCTAAGACCAACATCAAAGATCATACTGCCTATGTTTTTTCTAGAAATTTCATGGTTTCAGGTCTGACATTCAAGTCTTGAATCCATTTTGAGTTAATTTTGTGTAGGGTGTAAGATAATGGTCTGATTTCATTCTTTTCCATGTGGCTATCCAGTTTTCCCAACACCATTGATTGAAGAGACTTTCCTTTCTCCCTTGTGTCTTCTTGACTAATTGTGAATATGACTCTTAATGGGAGTGGCCAGGTAAATGGAAAGCAGAGACTAATAAAATGAATCAGGGGAGAAGATGGGTGACCAGGTTATGGTTTGGGAAGCCTTAATCACATAAGAGACACTCAGCAAAGAGGTTCCCCAGTCAGAATAATCCCCTAACTAACCACCAACTGAGTACTTCCCAGTCAAACACAGTTACAGGGCCCAGCTCCAAATGTTATAACCCAGGAAGCTACATGAGTTGTTTCACTTTATTGCCTACAGGCTTCGACAAATTCAGGAGACAGTCAACTAAGAAAGAATGTCTTCACAGTATAATTTTGGGATCTGTAAACCAATAATAGGGATCTTCCAGTAAGAGCCACTCTTTCCTTGTTAGAAACTTTATAGGCTCTGTATTAGTCAAGGTTCTTCAGAAAAATAGAATCACTAGGAGATAGAGAGAGAGTGAAGAGGAAATTCATTACAGGAATTGGCTCACATAGTTACAGAGGTTTAGAAGTACCACAGTCAGCCATCTACAAGCAGGAGAATCGGGAAAGCCAGTCGCGTCTCTGAGAGTCTGAAGGCCTGAGAACCAGGGGCCACTGGGGTTAAGTCTCAGAGTCCGAGGCCAAAGAACCAGGGTCTCTGCTGTTCCAAGGCAGGAGAAGATGGACTTCCAAGCTCAAGAAGAGAGAGAGAGAATTCACTCCCCCGCCACCTATTGGTTCTACTCAACACTGGAGGGACTGGACGGTGCCCACCACACTGGTGAAGGGAATCTTCTTTACTCCATGTGCTGATTCAAAGGTCAATCTCTTCCAGAGACACCCTCACAGGCACTCCCAGAAATGATGTCTCACCAGCTCTCTGGGCAGCCCTAACCCAGTCAAGATGACACATAAAATTACCATCACAGGCTCTTCTGCTCTGTCCCTCACACTCACATCTCGGGGGTTCAACAAAGAGCACACATCTGTGTTTCTTTATTTCAGATAATAAGCATTTTGTTTATGGGCCTGTTTAACACCTGTCTGAGTTTATGATACAGAGTTTTAGATCTCCAATTTTCAGAATTAGAAATACCAACATGGGTGGAAAGGCTATCGATAGCCTTTATGTAAATGGCCTGAGAGAGCTCAATATATGTTTTCAATCTCTGCTCCTTATCAATGGCCCCATTGTCTTCGGCAGGAAACCCTGCAGCAAAGCCCATGTATTTCAGCTCCCTTCCTTCCAGGGACGGCAGTACAGTTTTAGGGTCCAGGTTTACTTATTCCTCATTTTATTTCTCCCAAATCTCCACTCCCAAATCTCTATTCCTTCCTCATGATTTCATTCCTAATCTTTTTAAATTCCATTTCCAGGCCTCTGTTCCCAATATTTGCTAACAGAAGTAACTTGAAATTTCAGTGTATTATACTTCAAATTTCACAAAAATGTGCACAAGTAAATATGAGTACGTTAGAATTTTTGTAAGAGGAAGTTTTAACTAGTGTAGAACTATAAAATAGATGTTCTAAATTTGAATGCATTTTGAATGTATATGTTACGAAATGCAAAGACTAAGTTAGGAAGTATCTTCAAACACTGTTCATCACGATTATTCCTGTAAAGAGGAACATGGGAACTTGGAATTGGAAAAGGGAGAAAAACTAGATTTTGATATCTGCACACTCTGGATTTTGTGTCTTGTGCTCGCACCACTATTCGAATGATACATTCAATCCTCAAATGAGCATCGACTCCTTCAGAATGTCAGGGAGGCACCGGTGCTCTAACAGGATGAGTCCTTATTTTCAGCCCCTTGACCAAACGAGAGAGAAAAACGTGCCAACAGGTCGAAGCAGGAAGGAGACAGGAATCAGCATGAGTTTCTGGAGGAGGAAGGACAAGACCTGCTTTATTACATTTCCACACAGCCCAACCTGTATAGATTAACCTCCCCCCGGAAGATCCTGCCATGAGTAACCTGAATTTTTCCCCAAACTTTTCATTTTTATGACACCAGTGAGGCAGGTTAGCTCAATCGCAGTTTGCACTTATTCTCTTAAAGCTGGGGCATAATTTCTTTCTTTCTTCTCACCCAGACAGTAGGCTTCTCAGAAGCAATGACTGTGCGACTGTGCTTCTCCCGGAGTCAAAGCCCAGTCGGGTCCCAGAGCAGGTGATGGAAGCCTGTGCCCATCGGGACACAGACATGAACTCTAGGTCGGAGCTGCTGTCTATCCCAAGGAAAGCTGTGCCTCCACGTACATTTTTGTGTTTGATAGGTGGTCTTTGGTTGAATTTCTGTGGAACAATGGCTAGGTAATATACATCTATCCAGTTCAGCCTCTTGTGGATTAACAATTGCAGATTGTGTAGAAGTTGGTGAGGAAAGATACATTTGTTGAAATACAGAGCTAAATAAAAGGCAGCACAAACTACCTATTAACACAGCATTCTGTGACTTCCTTGAGCATTATAACTTTTTAGTAAGTAGCCTACCTAAAACAATCATCTAATCTGAATAGATTTCTAAGAAATAACAATTTTAGGTGAACATTTATGATACTGTTTGATAGATAACTAGCTGGATTGTCCAAAAATTTTCAGGTACTTCTGGAAAAAAAAAAGTACTAGCAATTGAGTCTTTATCCTTTACAAGCTAGTGTAGCATTACTTCTAAGTCCAAGATAATCTGTGTACAAAGATCTCCAAATTACTTTATTACTGTTAACACGTGCTGTTTGTGCTAGGGGTCTGATTTTCTCTATTCCAAACTCCACGTGAGGGGTGGAGTAGGGATGGGGAAGAGAAGAAAGATGGAACAACGCCACTGCTCAGCAGTCAGAGGCTCACTGTCAGCAGTCTCTCCACCTTGATTAGTGGCCCCCGATACTCTGAGGAAACAAGTATTACTTCCCATGGTTTTGAAAAGCTAGTCTAAAATGTGAGAACAAATAGGATTACAGAGCTCATTCCTTTTTGTTTCCAAAACTACTGCGCTTCCAAAGTTATGTCAACACCATAGTAAGGAATGGGACGCCTGGAGGAAATGAGAAAACGTGAGCCCAGGAGAACAAGACAACGCAGTGCAGTGAAAAGTACGCAGGTCTAGGCTCTGTCATCTACGAGCTGCATGACCTCAAGTCAGTTAAATGCTCTGAACTGCAACGTCTTTATCCTTCAGATGAGGATACTCAACGTCCCTGCCTTCTCCGCCTCACGCCATTGGTGTCGTTGGAGGCGGCACACGTAGAAGAGCTGACAACAGTGAGTCATTCAAACGTCAGTTGTTATTTTCAGTAGCATCACTAGAGTATTAACTTATTACAATTAATAATTCTACACCAATAATTCTGTAGATATACTTAGAAGGTGCTTGCTCTTGAAGAAAATACTTGAATCAACCTAAAATGATCCCCCTCCTTAAAAAAATATGAAAGTTGAAAAATGGAAACAATAGATTTATTGTGAGACCATATGTCTATTTTAATACGTTCAGCCACTGAGAAATTTTTTTCATCTAGTGGAGAGTTGTTCTCTACATTGTAATTTCTGGTGTTTTTATTTCATTTAATTTAAGCAGATGAGTGCCACAAATTCCATTGTTAAAATTTTTAAATTGAGAAAAATGTTCAGTGTTACCCTGTTAAGTGTTAAATAGCATTGTCCAGACCCCTGGAGAAGGCTGGTCTGTAGTTGGGACCAATACGCGAAATGCTGACTGTCAGTCAGTGACTGGACCAGGGACTCGTGCCAAATTGTCGGTAAGGACGCCGTAGGAAGACAAAGATCCTATGCACCTTAGATGCTCAGTACCATGGGGTATTCTTCTCTCCACTTGTCTCTGTGACAGAAGCTGAAAAGTAGTTGCTGTCTAGGGAAAATGTTTTAACAGTCAATTCATTTCTGCTTACTTATGTATAACGAGCAAAGTTTTCAGAGCTGTTTACTTTTGATTTTCAGAAATGTAAATTGAAGAAAACTAAGCAGAACTCCACTTCTTTAAAATGAGAAAAACAGTTTATAAAAACTGATTTTAATATTTGAATTTGTGAAGAAACCATTAGGCACTTAATGGCTGTAAAACTATTCACTTGGTTTCATAAGTGATAGGTTTAGAATTAATTGGGGTATGAGATTTAAGACTAATAATATCTTCTCATTTATCCCCTCCACCCCATTCCACCTCTCATAAATAACAGAAATAAATTTTCCTAAAGAAGTAAATCAAGCAGCATTTATGTGTTAATCAAAATTTCTGAAATAAGTCAGATACAATTCTAAGATTTCACAAATAACATTTGGGTAAGAAAAAGCTGTATCTCATTATATTATTAAATCTACTTTGATTGGAATTTGTGACTGAGGGAGGGGACGTGATTCGTTTTCTACCTGGAGTTTACTTTCTGGAAATGTCAATGATAACATTTTTTAATAATAGATTAAATTTACTTAATAGATATTTAAAAATTCATAATTTGTTTTCTTTCTCTGTAAATGTTGATATTTTTTGTTTTTCTGGAAATTTTGTCATTGCATCTGAATTTTCAAATTTATTGCCTTAAAACCATTAACAGTGGTCATAGACCGACACTGGAGCTACCCTCGGCAGCTTGACTAGCTCAAATAAACGAAGGCAGCCTTGGATTTTAATGGCCATGACAGAAGGAGAAATGAGGAGAGGGTAGAGGCAAATGGCCTCCAAACCCTTGGTACTGAAGAGCACGGCTTCGTACACAACGCGGTTCGCTATCTTGGCCTGGACTCTGCAAGAAAATGTTTCCCCTGAAAACTTGCAACCCCTGGACCATTCCATTGTCAATTCAATAAATTCAGACTTCAGTTTATACTGCTTGTGGCCCAGGAAACTGCTGCATCAAGAAATTGAATTAGAAAGTAGTCTCGAGCTGGTAAGTTCGCCGGGGTAAACTAATAGAAGAAAGAGACGTGCCCTTCTGCAAAATTAACACACAGAAGCGAAGATACGTTTAGTTAGCATGGTGACTGAAAACGAGAATCCATCAACTAACAGATATTTATTGAGTACTTTAGTCATTTTTCTAGTCAGTAACTAAACCAAGCAAAAGCATTAGACATAATTCTCACTTTCTCAGATCTCACAGCCAGGGCAACGAGAGATTTGGAAGTATGTGATGGAAGGAAGCATATTACAGACACACTGAGGCTAACGAAGAATTGTAGGAGTTAATTTGGAGAACTTCTTTTGGATAAATTAAGAACGTTCCAAGCAGAAGTAATAGGACATTCAGAGGTCTCAACCTGGAAGAGACCAAGGCGCAAAGCCTTAGAAAAAGTCCAGCAGAACTGAGGTGGAGAGAGATATTGGGATAGTGGCATGAGATGAGGCTGGAGTGTGGGCAGAGGCAAACGTACATGGGGCTTTTAGGCTCAAACTTTTGAGCTAAAAATGCTCAAATTTAAGATGTCTAGATGGCATTGTTTCTTTCTTCACAGACTTTACAACTGTAAAAAACAACACTGAAAATATCGGGCATAGAGAAACACATGGTGGGGAGGTAGAATCATGGAGTCAAAATCAGTTTTCAATTTGCATTACTTTCTACTGAGTCTATGCTTTGAGTGCCAAGCTGTCAACATTCGAGATGAACCAGAGTAAAGCTATGAACATGCACTGAGTTACTAAGGAATTCGCATAGATATGAGTGTGGGTGTCTGTCTATGTGAGAGCTCCTCTGTCATTACGTAAGATGTCAACAGCCTTGGGTGCACGTGTGATGGATGGTGTGATAGTTATGATCTCAGATGGGTGAAACTTAAGAGGGTACCAGCTCCCAAATGTTGCCCTTTTAACAACAACAACAACAAAAATGAAATACTCAGAGACCAGCTAAAAATAAGACAAGACAAAGCAAACAAAAAGAAAACATGTTTTACCAGTAAGAGTGATCTCTCCTTTCCATTTCTTGACAGGTAATGACTCATCTTTCTCTGGATAGAGCCCATTTTTTCCATTCCCCATCTCTTTTCCTGAGAGACATTTCTGTGCCCTTTGTTCTCAGAAATGAGAAACAACCTTTATTTAGCCTAAGCCTTAAATACTCGTCAAACCTCCTGAGCATCCTGACAGAGTGATGGCATTCTCTCCTTCCTGTACTTTCATAGCTCCTGTGCACAGCTCAGTATTCTTCAAATTTCTGACTGGGAGAAAAACTAGAAGGTCTCCAGATGGCAAATTTAGCTACTTCTTGACCTTCCTAAGAGAAGCTTCTGCACTCTCTAATTTCTCAGCTTTCTTCGAATAAAGCCAATTGGACACTTGACACATAAAGAAGAACAACCACCATCTTCAGGTCTGGATTCATGGAAGTGCTGGGTGTTCTGAGGACATCTTTGTTATAACACTATTTACACCCAAATCTCTTCTATCATGATGAGTCATAAGTGGCTTTCTGTCTCAATTCAGCACTTATCTCTAAGTCAGTTTACCAGTCAATTGGCTAATATTTAGAGGGAAGGCATCTGCTCCTTGTATGACAATCTGCTCAGTGCTTTAGGGGAATTCATTTAACATAATCGGCTAATTATGTACATGTTGACAGAATGTGCACATCCGTGAGTGATTTCCTTCACCGAACCACTTCAAGAATACTTATTCTGATAGTACTATTATTACTAAAAAATATTTTTGAACCATTCATTTGTAGTTGTCTTTGGACCAGTTTACAAGTCAGAAAAGACTCGTATTTGCTTCCTTATAGTTAATACAGAGCACTGAGTGAAAAGATAAGCCCAATCCTGGTTTAGAGTAGGGAGAACTCATTTCACTAGAGATTGACCAGATTGATGGGCATCTGTTCTATACACACTGCTCTGTTCTTGAAGGGAATACCTTTAAAATAATTTGCTGATTATAGAATTGTTTACAGAATAGGTACATCCATGAGCGATTTACTTCACAGACTCGCCTCAGGAAACCACATAATGACGCTGGAATTGCTAAAATATTCTTAAACTATAGAGTTACACTTGCTTTTAGACCTAGGTTACCAGTAATATGAAAGACTTAGTCTCATTTTTGTTTGGTTGCGGTTAATACAGGACACCAAGTGAAAAGATCAGTCCTACGATAGCTCTGAGCCAGGAGAGAGCATTTCAGTAGAGATTGAAAGAAGTAAGATTTAAACTGGACCTTGAATACAAGCAGGGTTTGGAGATGTGGAGGGAGATGAAGAGAGCATCTCTGCAGAAACAATTGTACAAGCAGAGGCATCAATGCAGGACAACACAAGACCCACACGTGAGAGAGCAAATAGATGTAGCTGGAAAAAAAAACAGTAGGAGAAGATTGAGAAACAAAATTAGGGTGGTGTTTTTGTACCAATCATAGAGAGCTCTGGGCATGTAATGAGGTTTGATGAGCATGAAGCCAGTGATAGGCATAAGCTACATTCTAAGACCGTTTTTATTATTTTGCTGTAAGCCTTTCCATTAACAGTTTGATGGGATTCAAAGTTTAGCGATACTTCATTCCCTAGGCTGCTTTCCTTAGCTAGTACAGTAAGACACCTATTAAAGATCTCTCATTTCCTATAGCACCTCTATTTTAATTTGTTAGATATTTATAGTTAAGAGTGTTTGATGAAGACCCTATTACCTGTGGAAAATCAGTATAGGAGAGGTATGAACAACACGTGACCCCCTTCATTAAAATGGTTACTGGAAAATGTAGCCTATTTCCCAAGTGTGGTACACAGAAGGCAACTGTGTAGATTATGTAAGCTTGAAAAGACAAACCAGCCTGCTTTTCACCAAAGCTGAACGTGTTGGAGCTTTCTCCTACCCCCCTTCCTTCTTTAATTCACGATTGGGTAAGTTCTCTATGTCATTCTCCCCTTTTTAGTATTGTTCAACACCTCTTCTCGTCTTGACTCCTACTCAACTCATTTGTCCTCAAGCCTCAAACTCTCCCACCTACACCGTTATGTTAGTCCCCAAGGCAATGCTTGGGGCAGGTTATAATGCAGGTAGAGATTGCCTTCACCTGGCAAATCCCCTTTGTGAGTTCTTTTCAAACATTTTTGAAAGTTTGGTGCCTTCCTCATTCCTGATCTGTTATGTCCATGACCACACGTGAAACCTTTGTAATACTTGTACTCAGTGTTACGAGACTGGACAGGATAGTACTAAGGGAATCTACAGGAAATAACAAATCCGAACTGGAAATCATTATGGAAGGCTTCCTGGTAGAGCAGAAACCTGACGTTAGTCGGAAATGATAATCAGGAGCTATTCAGGGAAAACGTCGAGGTCAATAAACACTAGCAGAAGGTATGAAATTAGCAGGTATTCAGAGGAGAAAGAGCTGAGGGCTCCGAGGGAACTGCAGGTGACTTGGCAGAGATGCCCTATGGGCAGAGATCTGGGAGCGGGGTGGGGAATGAGACTGGCCAGGTGATCAGAGGCTGGATCACGAACGGTGTTGGATGCCACAGCATAGACATCCTTCATCCTGAAGGTAAAAAGATGCCGTCGACAAATTTTAAATAGGAGGATTACAGAAAAATACACAAAGTTTTGGCAAGATTTTTCCAGCTGCAGTGTAGAGAATGGATTAGGAATGCTCAAGACCAGAGATAAGGGGTTCAGCTAAGAAGACATTTTAATATTGTTAATGAGATGAAGGAAGGCTAACTTAGAAACAGGGGTAGAGGGAGTGGAGCGAACGGGGAAGATTCTAATGATTTTATGGTGGTAAAATCAACAGGATTTTGTGCTAAATTGGATGTGAGGACTGAGTGAAAAGAAAATCTACTTTCTGAGGACTAAAAAGCATAATTTATGTTTCTTGCAAGCTCATGTTCAAAAATATTGACTGTAATCTTACTTCTGTTTATACCACGATGGTCAGACCTTTACAGGGATAGAATTTCTTGTAATTATATAAAATTGACTTCCTGTTCGTCTGAAGTTGTTTCTAGTACATATTTTACCAAGTATCTTCACTATATGTGTAGTTTGCTGAATGCCTTCAATAACGTCTATTAATTGTTTTTCTCCAGGTTTTACTAGTCTGGCAACGGCTTCTCCTCCTGTTCGTATGTTGAGTGTCTCCCTCTCTCTCATCAATTTATTTCCCAGGTGGTGATGGGGAGATTTTTATCTTAATTGGATCCAAGCTGAGGCCAGGTCCCTCCTTTCACCACATGGACCCTGTTTCATACCAATAGCCATTTACTCTGGTGTTGGGGGGTTATTTTTGAACCCTTTGAACAGTGAGCTACAGAAATACAGTAGCAGAAATTTTTAAAAATATAATTTTTATGAAGAAATACTAGCAATCCATATCCTACAGGCAAAGTCCTGAAACGGTGGGCTTCCTTCTCCCTCAGTCTTTGTGGAACTGGCAGACCGCCCTGACCTGAGAGGAGGGTCCACGTGGGGGGGTCTCAGCAGCACGAAGAGCTGTTTCTTCTACTGAGTCATAGGCTTTATTTCATCAGCTTTAGAGAATCTGTGAAAAAGTTTTAATTTTAAATGGATTTTTAAATGTCCTCCCTCTTTTCTTCTTTTAAAACCAACATTTTCTGCCTCTTGTCTTTATTTTTTAAATGTTAACCCACAAATTGAATACAGCCTGTGCTTGGCAAATGAATATTAAATGCTTTTTCCTGGAAAATGTGTTTGCTCATTAAATTTGACAGTCATTGCTTATGTGGTAAATGTTGTCAGTGCCAAGAACGATCTGGCATGGCTGCCAGCTGCAGGTCCATTATTTTAATTGCCTTTAACCTATAATCAATATTTACTGCTTTCCATAGAAAGAGACTGCACAGCTAAGCAGTATGAAAAGTGAGTTTATGCTTCTGCACCTTAGTTTCTGCTTTTACATCTAAAAGATAGTATCAAATTATTCCTCTGGGTACCACTTTCTTTATCAAAACTGTTTCCTAACACTTATTTTGTGAAATGCTCACATTGGCCAAATTGTACCTATTTGAAATGAAACACTTTGAATCTATGGCTAAATGAAATTCAAATTTTGCTTCGTCATAAAGTTATCTACATACTTTTGTTTTTATCAATGGAAGAAGGGTCTGGATTTTAATAACATTTATTGAAGAATGCATGCTTTCAAGCATGAAATCACCAGGATTTGCTCTGGGAATTTGGAGAAGAGCTAAGCCTATGGGTAAAAATCAAGAGGCCCTAACTGGGAAGAGGCAGGATGCAAAGGCTATAACATGCTTTAAACATGCAGGTTGGCAATGGGGAGCCATTGAAGATTATTAAACTGAGGAGTGGTATCATAAAAAGGGCATTGTAGAAAGGTCAGTCTGAGGGTAATATGAGAGAGACTGAAATGGTGGAGTCAGGAAAAGGGGATAGGTTTCAATAAAGACAAATACAGTAATTAAAAGAAATAAGCTATATTATGCATCAGGAATATTATAATTTTATGTGTGTGTGTGTTTATAGATCTAGGCACATGAGTCTTCATTATAAGTCTTTTTATAATAAATGTTTGAAAAGAGCTTAAATTGTCAAAAATCAGGGATTGGTAAAATAAACATGCTCCAATTCAGTTTTATGAAGCCGTTGAACTTGACTTTTAAGAAACATATTTACTTACATAAAGTAATGTTTATGATATATGGTTGACAAAAACTAATGTTCATGGCAAATTGTTAAGTACGTGTGTATAGGATGTATTCATATTAGATGCAAATAAACACATCTAGAAGGAGCACATTATAGTTCATTTTAATTTTCTCCTTTTATTTAGCTTCATTTTCTAAATTTTTACAATGAGTGCACATTGTATGCGTAATTTCTGCACTTGCCCACATGACAAAAGATTATAACGCTGCGCTATGGATGTGATCATGAATTTGATTTGAGAGGGAGTACAACTTTGGAAGTAAGTTTAACTGAAATTTGATGATCTTGAATTCATTTGGATCCCTAATGAATTTCAAGCGATTGGCCAATACCACCACCCATAAAGCATGACCATGTAGTCACTCCTCAAATATTAACTTGATGTGTATCATAATCTTCTTTGTTGGAGCGGAAATGTGTGAAGATGGCAGTTTTACGATCAGAGAACTTGTGCATGGTGACTTCTCACAGTACAGCCTCTAGCTCTCGGGTATAATTACACAGCGCAAGGAGAGTCTACAACCAGCAAACCAAGGAAGTTTTCAGTTACAAAGACATGAGTGTCTCTTTTCAAATAAAAGTTTAAACTTCCTTATATTCTAACAGAGTACATTCAGCTAAAATAGACAACTAATTAAGCAGAAAATGTACTGCATCAGGTAAACATCATGTAGGCTCAGTATAGAAAAAATTATTTTTCCCAGTCACAGACAATATGTACCAACTAGTGCATGAAGATTTAGATTATTCAAAAAATATTTTTCATTGTCTATCACATACTAGGCACTGTGTTACGCCCTATAGAACATATGAAAATTATGAAATACACTCTGATCTCAAAGAGGTAACAGTCACACAGATGAACTGGAATTAGTATTGACAGCAAGAAAGCAAGGTAAACGTGATAAGGTAAGTATAATAACAATAAGAATAATAGAGATGAACTAGCGTAACTGGAAAACAAACAGAACTCTTTAAGCCTCAGATTCTCAAGAGAAGCTGAGAAAAGCACAATAGGTACTGGGTACCCTCCCATCTCAGAGAGGCAGTCGCCCCAGGACATGCTAAGAATTTATGAAACCTATTCTGTCATGGTAGCCAGTCATGATCCTACAGACAAAACTTTCAACTAGAAGAGAGGTGAATACAGAGGGTGTGAAGAAATTGAAAGAAGTGGATTATTCTTGCAATTACTGAGTGTATAATTGGCAACTGACAGCTGTCAAGAAGCTCTGACAGCTCACCTGCTCAACTGTCCTATGTCTTGGGAGAGTAGGGGCAAGAATCCACACATTTTCTCTTTGCTCGAAACTAGTCACTAGATTATTATTATTAAAGTAAATATTTTTTATTTATTTCTCATTTTGACTATGGAGTGTTTCTTCACAGTGACAAAACCAAGTGATTGTTGCTGGTTTGTAGTAAATGTACTCACGTGGATCAGAGGTAACTGATCTCTTAGAGGTTTAAGCCATCTGACTCATGATGGCATAAACAACGTATACCACTCTTCTTAAAGATTTAGAATAATGATTCAGAGACACGTAGAGCAAAATAACCTCTTAAAAACAAGCTTTGTTCTTATCTGTTATAACTATTTTATAATAACAAGCAACACAGGGCTTCGAGGAGTAACCTATTTATTTTTAGCAGACGGGTAAGATGCTGCCACTGATCATTTCAAATCAGGGAAAAGGAAGCTGAATTATTTAATAAATATTTTGAGAGAACTAGCTCCTTATTTGAATAAAATGAACAGAATAGAACAATATTCCTACCTCAGTCTTTATACCATCCAAATCACTCAAGTGGGTAAAATATTTAAACATGAAAATAATCCATAAAAATAATGTAAGAAGCCTTGCTAAGTTTTAATTTCTTGGAAGCCTTTGAAGAATGGGGAAGATGTGAGTATGGAAATAAATTCAGACAACCAAGATAATCTTGAAAATATAAACATTTTAAAGGGTTTTTATGAGACACACACATTCACACATCAAGTCATATACATAGGAAAAGCTGTTCTACGTCCCTCACAGGATACATAGCTCCTGAGGGGCTCCTGAGGATCCTTATCCTTCAGTATTATTCTCCCCTTAAGTGTGACTTGGACCTAGAAACTGGTTGCTAACAAATAGAATGCGGCAGAAATGATAGACGTTACTTCCGCGATTCGTTTCAAAGTGAGTGTGGCTTCCTCTGTCTCTCTCGCCCTGGGTTCCGCGCCCCTGGATCACCAGCTGCCATGTCCTGAGGACACTTGGGCAGCCTGTGGGGAGATCTACATGACAAAGAAACAAGACCTGCCAGCAACCACGTGAGTGAGCTTGGAAGGGGACTCTCCCCAGGCCAGCCTTGGGATGAGGTGGCTGCAGACGCCCTGAGCAGGGGCCCCAGCTCGGCTGCACTTGTTTCCTCTGCCTGTTTCCACAGAAACTGTGAGATGACAACTGTCTCTTGTTCTAAACTGCTAAGCTGTGGGATAATCTGTCACACAGCAATAGATAGTTAATAAACTTCATAATTCTCAAAACATAAATTAAAAAAATTAGGAATACTTGTTCGCATATCATATTGACAAAGATTGAAGGTTAATGATGCCCATTCTTCATGGTGTGCGGGAAAAGAGACTCTTGCTTACTGTTTGTAATGCGTAAATTGGTTCATTTTTTGAGGGAAGATAATTTATCAACGTGTACTGAAGTTTTCAATGTTCATGCCCACTCACCCAGCAATTTATCTGATAGAGCATCTGTACAATGCACTAGCTTTGTGTCCATCAGCAGAGGACTGGTGACATTAATTACGGTTCATGCATGCAGTGGAATATTCTGCAGCTCTTATGAAGAATCAGGAATGTCTAAACATGATCACATGTAAAGTTGCCAAGGAAATAATGCTAAGTTACCTTTGCATTATTTTCCATTTTATTTTGCTCAATTTCAAGACTCTCCCTCCTGATGCTGACAGCATTGTCACCAACGTTTATTCTAACTTTTAGTAGTATAGTTTGGAGATTATGATGTTGACCTTGGAGCCAGACAGTCTTGAGTTCAAATCTCTTCTCTGCCTCTTCTTCTGTGACCTTGACTCTGTGGCTCAAAGTCTTCATCAGTTAGGCAGCAACTGCCTCACAGGTGTGTCATGAAAATTAAATGAGTTAATATAAGTCAAGACTTAGAATAGTGCTTGGAAACTAGTACAAACTATGTAAGTGTTGATTGTTTCCTAAATTGTTAATCTACTTGAGTGTGGGAAGCTCTCTCCAGATTAGATATTTCCCAAAGAATAATTTGGGAAAGTTTCTGGGGATGGTTGAGCAGCAGGTCACTTCGAGGATGTGGTCTTCAAGTAGGCTCATCAAATCTGCGCTTGGCTCCCGTCTCCTCTCAGTGTCCTCCATGCTCAATCTCTTCCTCCTTCTTGGTTGTCAGGAGGTGTACGTCTAGTTAAGCCCCTACTTTAGAAGATTTACATTTGGACATTAAAAGTTATTATTTTCACTGGTACAAGCAAAATATGCTACTACATTCTCTTTTGAAAAAGATGAAACAAACTGCCCTGCGACCCCAACAACAACCTCCTCTCACTTCCAGAGAAAACCACTGTGACCAGCACGCTGGTGTGCAGGCACAACCCCCGAGAGTCTGGGCCAACCTGGAAACACCCACGGGAATCCACAGCATTAAAGATGGGATGGACCATGACTGACATGCAGGGGGAACACAGCTGACAGAGCAATGCTTCTGTACAGGAATGAGAACTTCACAGCACGTAGGGTGTTCAACATGAGATGTGAAGAAGTGTCTGGTGGCCGGAGGAAACTGGAAAGAAAGTCTAGGCCTCGGTCAAGCTAGAATATTTGAAATGACTCATATCTAAGGAAGGAAAGGGCCATTAATGATACGATTTTTTGGATGTTGATTGTGAAAAAGGTATAGAAGATGGTTACAATTGCACAGAGATTGACGGTGGAAAGCCAGACAAAGGAGACTGAAGGCCTAAACTAAGGCAGTGGCGGGTGGTGAGCTGGACAGAAACTCACCTGATGCTGAATGGGAGGACTTACAAATGAGGTGAGGGCACGGATACAGATATATATGAATGCAGAGAACTTTACTATAAATCTAAAAAAAGTAATCTATTTCATGTGTGTTAAACATCTAAGAAAACACTCTCAGTCATGGTAGTATCTACTTACAATATAATTTTTACTGTGCAAGATAAAAGAAATATATGGATGACAAAAAGCAGGTCTACATCCATTATCTGGTCTGGCATCATTTTAGAATAAATTTTCTAGCCAATTTTTAAAAAAATAACAGATAATGTTGGTCCCTGTTGCAATATTAAGATGGATGTATACTGCTGGCACATTTCTATCAGCCCTGATGAGAGCACTGTTAAATTTCTTTGATATGATGTTAAAAGTAAGTTGAGCATTTCTAATGTATTTTTTTAACCAAGTTCCTGTTCACTAGGCTGCTTTAACAACAAGCACCCCTGAACTCTCACAAACTTTTTAATATTCCTGGAAGAGATTTAAAGTATTGACCTTTCTTTAAAATAATGACATGAATAAATAAAATAATGCACATAAAATCACTTGTAGAATGTATTGCAAAATATGAATGCAAAGGTTTGTCTTCATTAACACTATGGCTAACTTAGTAAACATAACTTACTTTTCAGTAAAAGAATATTTAAAATTTTATCCATTTATATCAAGTGCTATTCATTCTAGAGCTTTCTACCCTAATTGTGTAGGCCATTATGGCATTTAGGAACATAATATTCAATTATTTCTGAAGTTTCTTCAATGTCAAATTCTTAACAGTTTAAAGCAAAATGTTCAAAAGTTTTGGCTTAGAGATATCTTCTGTAAATAAGTTACATATATACATATATTATGTATATTACTTATATGCACATATTATATACTCTAGATACATTCAACAAATTAACAGTGACTGTATGTATTGTGTTATATTGGTATTTTTCTTCTCACTTAAATGTGTGTATGTGTGTGTTTAACTATCTTTATTAGATGATATTGTTAAAGAGAGTTTTTCAAAATTCTGTAAATTGAGTCAGCCTTCAGGACACTGTCGGGAACCACGAGGGATCCAAGATTTTTCCCTACTTGCAAGCAAACAGGTTTCATGGATGCTGCCCATTTCATCGATATTTAAAACAGACACAAGACACCTGGGTCAGAATCAAAGGCCTTGATGCTCCTGGCGAAGCAGGCAGCATGTCCGTGTGGCGTCCCCTGCCACCCATCCCACAGGGCAGTGTGAGCGAGGCCACGGGAGTGCAGCAGCCTCAGTGCAGGAGGGGAGCTCAGCCTGGGGAGCTCGAGTGCTTGCGAGTGGACAGCAGGCCTGTGGCCTTTGCTCTGGAGGAGACAGTCTCTTTAATCTGCTGCACAGAAAGCTGCCTGCTTTTGCTCCAGAGGGAGACACTATTTCTATATATCAGGGCTGTTTGCTGTTCCAAATTCCTTGAAAGACTGTTACAAAGGGCAGTTAATTACTTGCTTCAAGATGTGCAGAAATGTGAGAGATCGACGGAGAACTGTCTCCCAACAGACGTGAGCAAAGCAAAAACACAGTATCACGTTGCCAGATTCACAAATGTTCTAGTGATGTCACGTTAAATCCCCAACGATGGCAGCATCACTAGTTAAGCAAACAGCTCTATTCAGTGCAATATTGTGAGAAAAGGATGTTCTAATTGGCTAATCTCCAGTGGATATTATTTATGTAGATTATACCCTCAAAAGTTTTATTTACAGTTATTATATTTAATAAGAGAATCAAATAATTGGCAATTTATAAAAATAAGAACAGAAAATTATTTTCAACTGGGTATCTATGCAAATATGGCATTAACACAAGATGTATATGATTTCTGCAAATTAAAAATTTCAAATGAAATATGGCACCTATACCTGTTTATAGGAAAATTTATACATTCCAAATCATCTGAAGGAGCAGGGAAAAATAGGTTATTCAAATTATATGGATTTACCTGGATGTATCTAGAAATGCTTGGCTTATTTTAACATGTCTATGTTGGCATGATCACTACAGTTTCAGAGTAACTTGCTGTGATAAGTTCTTAAAACACACATCTGCCTTCCTCCTTTCACAAAAGACACATAATTCTTTTCTTTCTTTTTCTTTTTTTTTTTTTTTGAGGAAGACTGGCCCTGAGCTAACATCTGTGCCCATCTTCCTCTACTTTATATGTGGGACGCCTACCACAGCATGGCTTGACAAGTGGTGTGTAGGTCTGTACCCAGGATCCGAACCAGTGAACCCCAGGCTGCCGAAGCGGAATGTGCGAAATTAACTGCTGTGCCACTAGGCTGACACCAAAAGACACATAATTCTTATGGAATATTTCACTTTTTAAAAAGTGTATTTACCTAAGACACCAAGTTTATGCCAATCTGTGGCCTAGTTAGGATATGTCCAAATCAAGAAAGTTATCTTCAGACATTTTTTACTTTTTATTTCTCCCAACATTGTGTTATAAAAATTTCAAATACACAAAAAAGTGAAAAGCACAATACAATGAAAATCCATGTACCTTTAACCTGAATTAACAATTATTAGGATTTTGCCATTAACTTCTCTCTTTCAGAACAGTCTGAAAGAAAGTTATATACATATTAAAATACTTCACTCATATACTCCAATATGATGTTTTGCTCTTAAACTGGAAAATCTCACTTCTCACAGTACTAATCTATTTACCTATTTTATTTATCTACAATAAACACAGAATGGTTTCAAAATAACAATACCAAATTCTATGAAAAATAAACATGCTAATTAAAAGTTCAAGATCTTTTTGCACTTCTTTCTAATCTTCAAATATATCCCACCATGTATATATAGTCAGAATATTACTCAAGAGTTATGTAAATATTTTTTCTCTATGTGCATGTAATATCAATTCGCTACATAAATAAGTTGATGTTTCTGAAGCTTTTCAAGTTTGGGGATTTTATTTTTAACATCCTATTTTATGTCTATATTTTAAACAATAAATTATATGGCAAATTATTGCTTCCATCCCTATTGTCTCCTTCCCATTCTATTATCCCCTAGAGGTGACTTTTTCATTAATTTCTGGTTGACCCTTCCTTTCTGGGTGACCCATCTTGAATTTTACTTGAAAAATAAGCAAAAAGATGATAGATAGCGAGATAGATAAATAGAGAGAGAGAGAGATGGATAAACAGATAGAGAGAGAGATGGATGACGGATGGAGAGAGAGATGGATGATGGATGGAGAGAGAGATGGATGATGGATGGAGAGAGAGAGATGTTCTTTCTTACATTAAGGGTAGTATACTATATAGTCTTTTTTTTACTTAACTACAAATAACTTGAAATCAGTTCTTGGTTTTTTTCCTACATAGAAAGCATCTGTGTGGACATTCTATACAGCATTCACTCACCCTCTTACTGGTAGTCCTTTGGACTGTTTCCAATATTTTGCTACAACAAATGCCACAATTCAAACTTTGGACGTGTCGATTTTGCTTTTATGGAGGAATACCTTCAGGGTGGATTCCCAGAAGTGTGCTTGCTGAGTCAAAAAGGAAGTGCATAGGCAAGTTTGGGGGATATTTCTAAATCCCCCTCCTTTAGTGGTGTAATACTTGGAACTCACGCCAGCAATGTTTAAGCTTGGTGATTTCCCTGCAGCCATACCAACAGATTATATTTTCAGGCTTTTGAATTTTTGCCAATTTAATATATAAGAAAAAAGTATCTTTCATTTTTTATTTTGCCTCAAACTTAAATACCAAGACATGCTTACAAAGTCTTGCATTTTCCCATATTTGTCCAACATATGCTTAAATATGTTAACTACATGAAATAATTAGCATATAAATTACAATTTCAAGGACAAAGCATTGTGGGGACAGTTTTTCATGGCACCGTACTGATAGGAAATCTTAACCACACAACCTGCTCAATTTATCTGTTCAGATATCAGTTGATACCACTGAATAAGAAAATAAAAGTGGTAGGAATTGAGGTCCTTATTAACCACAGTCCAATAACTGGTCTGGCAAAACATGAAGTAGCAAAAATTGGGAGACTGCCCATAGTGAGTAATTATGCATGGCATTTGGTTGAGAAATCTCCATCACTTTACACCGAGGGAACATATATGTGAAAAGATAAGTTTACTTATTTTTATATCATCATTTGGCAATGTTATCAAATGTTTCACTATTAAACCCAATTAAATTAAACTTGAAGGCTACTTTTGGTTTAGTGTTTTTTTTTAATGAGGAAGACATTTTTAAATGTTGGTGGTTGTGATCCAAACATCTTAGGCCATATTCGAACGCTGTAGCTTCATTCTATTCATATAAGATGGTCTCAAACAAATGCCATGATGAAAATTCAGACCTGAAAATTAATCCTTTTTTATGATTCTCTCCATTTACTGCCCAAGCCTCTGTGGCAGCCAGCTGGAACGCCAGCTTATTCCTAATGCTGGTAGGGCTTAGAAAGAGGGACAGTGTTCATATGACCAGGGAAAATTGCATAGATTTATAGACCTGGGTAGAGAGGTGAGGATCATAAAGTCTAAATCCCTGGTTTTTCAGATTAGTAAACTGAGGCATGGAAAGGTGAATTACTGCTGAAGGTCAGACAGCAAGTTTATCTCAGAGCAGCTTCTGGAGCTCTGCTCCTCCTGCTTCGACTCCCAGCTGCTCTCCATCATGGCAACAACCATAGCGAAAGGAGTGCCATCCTCACTCAGCAACTTCACTTCTCAAATACCAGTTCATTTACATTCTTCATAGTAATAAAAAATACTTTTATTTACTGAAGTGTAATACACTGAAATATGAAGCTTATTCAAACCATCTGAACATTGTTTCCAAGCCCATTTAAGACCAAAGTTGCATGATCACAACTTTCCTATTAAGGGGAAAACATCTTATTTTTCCTACCATCTTCAGAAATTACCAAGATATTGTCCTTCCTGTGCTTCCATGATATGTTATATAGACATAATCTAATAAACTGCACCGTGTAGGCACAGGCACAATGGAAATGGACCATCACCTCTGAATTTCTGTGAACCCTATTTCTTTTTATGTATTATGCTGTCTTTAAAACCTAAAAGGCTTGGAGATGTCCCGGTGGTGGAGTGGTTAAGTTCATTCACTCCGCTTCGGTGGCCTGGGGTTCCAGGATTCAGATCCCAGGTGCGGATCTAGCATCGCTCGTCAAGCCATACTGTGGTGGCATCCCACATAAAGTAGAGGAAGATTGGCACAGATGTTACCTCAGGGCCAATCTTCCTCACAAAAAAAAAAAAAGCTAAAAGGCTTACTTAGAATACGAACACAAAAGTCTCCTGTTGGGTCATATTAAGGTAACTGACACATACGCTAACTATAATTTATTCCATTTGTCCTTCAAGATTCAAAGAATAATGTCTGTTTCTAATATTTAAATATTAATCGTAAGAAATCAGTACAGTACAGATCTAGTGTTTGATACCTTGAGTTTAAATTCAGTACGGGCACTTCTTGAACACTTGACCGACTTATCTCATGTTTGTCAAATTCCATCTCTTCATCTGTAAAGCGGGAATAATCAGAGCTCCTTTAGAGTTTTATGTTTTGGAACACCCTAAGGAAATGTATGTAAAGTAACTAACTCAGAGCTACTCAACGTTATTTGCCTTCTCATTCCACGCTCTGCAATATTTTAAAGACATTGCATGTGTTCACTTTCTCATCTAACCTAAGAGAATGTCAACTCTTCAACAACGACAAGCCCCAATACTTCTTATAATGTAAATAGTTGTAATAGGACATCAGAAATGCGAAGTTTAACAGCTAATAAATAAAGATTTTTATAAATCTTAATCTTACGAACATTTTCATGTACCCCCAGGATTCTCTGTACTTTATATGTCACTTCCTCCTCCTCTTCCACAACCAACGCATCACTGATAACAGAAATATATCCATTCTCATTTATAGCGGAGAAAATACTTAGGTCGGAAGTTAAGGGATGTGTTGATAAAGTTTTACGAGAAGAAGTTACAAATACTTAGTAAGCACAGAGTACAGGGCACTTTCTCTGTGGAGCTCTTGTCCTGAATTAACTGGTTGGATTACCCACTGTTTAATTGCAAAATCTTCATTTCCCTGGGTGATGTAGTGTAATGTCGACTCTAAGTGGGCCCGTACAGCTTTTAAGACTGAGATGCAAAGAGCTTGCCTTGCAAATGAGATATTTATCTGCGAGTTGTTCTTAAATTGTCTGCATAGCTGGGAGTAAAGTGGAGATTTGCCATTTTCTCCTTGGTTTAGTAATTGCACAATCATTCATTCTGACTTTCTCTGCTCCTCTCATTCAAACCTTTACTATTCCACGTTAGGACAACTGTAATAGATTCCTATTTTATCTCTTGGATGCATTTCCTCCACTCTTACATCCTATACTACCCACCAGAAGTCAGTGCAATCAAACTACTCCTTAGTTATCCATATGTTGATTTGGGGACTCCTTATTTTGGCATTCAACATGTTTCACAGTCTCGCTCTCTGGGTCTCTCTCTTACACAAGCTACGCAGTGTAATGAAATGGGTCATCCCATGAGGCCCAGAACAAATCTTTTGCTTTTTGCCTCAGAATTTATTTCCCCACTCTCTTCTTTGTGTTTTTCAGCACTAAATTCTCATCATCATTTACGCCTTAGTTCAGCTCCTCCTTTCCACCCACAGTCACCACATCTCTAGCTTCTCCTCTTACATCAGTGGTCCTGAGCCTTGACTGAATATAGTTTCAACCTTACAAGGACACTGGCACTTAGCCTCACTCCCAGAGATGCATATTTAGTCTGTCTGGGGCATAGTCTGGGTATTGAGATTTTTAAATTTGCCCTAGGTGCTTCTGTGCAGTCAAAGTTAACAGCCACTGTCATGTACATTTCGATCATACACTGCATGCACAGTTCATTCAGCAGTTTAATAAGACACATGCTGCCTTTGTGATGTTTGTACATTTTACATTTTTTGGGGGGACTCATTTGCATCTATATAAACTTTCATATGTTTATGACCTGCTAATGTCATACACAAAATTATTCTTTTATAGTTTTCCTATATTGTAAAAATATAAAAAAACAAAATAATTTGAATCACCAATAAATACAGCTGTTTCAAATTTGTAATTATATAAATTAAGATTAAAATCTCTGTTTCTACTGCCCTCCACCACCAAAATTAATCACTGTCAACAAACTATTACATGGCACTCCAGACAACTTCATAAGATGCAGAAGGAACAGCAAGTTCAAAGGCTCTGACTATGTTTGGTGAGTTCAGAGAACAGCTAGGAAGCCGGCGGCTACAGAGGAGAGAGCAGGGGTAGTGGGAGGAGGAATGGAAGCCACATAGTAACATGGAGACAAATCACAACCACAGCGTAGGCCATTGCCAGGACTGTGGCTTTTACTCTGAATGAGATGGAGAGCCTCGGAAGCATCGCGGAATCTGAACAGAGAAATGACATGATCTGACCTAAACTTTTTAAAGTTCACTTTCTATACTTAGAGTGAAGAGTTGGGCAGGTGGTATGGATTGAGGGGAGAGGCAAGGGAAGAGAGTAGAAGCAAAAATACTGGCTAGGAGACTATTTTAATAATCCAGAAAGAGCTAATAGCAGTTGGGAACACAGAGGAAGGAATGAAGGTGGTGAGCAGTATTTGGATTGTGGATATATTTTGAAAGTAGCACCAGTGGGATCTACTATTAAATCAGATGTGAGAATGAGAGAGAGGACTTAAGGTTGACTCCAAGGTTTTTAAACTGAGCAAACAGAAACTTTATTACATACCAGTAACAAGATTACTTCCCTTTCCTCATTCTAAGATGAAAGTAATAATATCTACATCAGACCCTTGTTGGGAGTATTAAATCAGATAATACATAAAAAGTGCCTGGAACACAACTTAGCTCATAAGTGTCCCATTAGCGTTAGACATCACATATGGACACAATCAGTGCAGCCACTGGGAGTCAGAGAAATTTGAAAGATGAAGTCATCAGCTTAAGTACTACCGGCTATGAGACTTCAGTGATCGCTAAGTACCACTTTAATTATATAGCCAGTCTAGCCATGTTGGTCAAAAATATCCAAACAAGAAAGATGGGACCAGCGATGGTATTTATCGAGCAGCCTTGAAACTTAGAAAGAATTTCCATAGAGGACTGGGAAATCTAAGCTCTCTGAGTTGGGTGATAGGGTATTCAGCTGGTTTCTTGAGTTTTGGGTAGAAGAGGAACAGATGGTAACAGGAAGTACACATTTAAGTATAATAAACTGCAGCCAAGAAAATTGATTACAAGGGAAAACAAACCCAGCCCTAGGTGTTGTGACACACTTATATTCATAGGTCCAAAGCTGTGGGGATGGGAGGTGGAATGAACAGGTGGAGCATGGCGGGTTTTTAGGGGACTGAAAATACTCTGCATGGGACTCTAATGATGGATGTGTGTTTTTACACATTTGTCTGAATGCACCCTAAAAGTGGACCTTAATGTAGACTATTGATTATGATGTGTCAATGTAGGCTCATCGGTTGTGGTGGGGAAGGTTGATAATGGGCAGGCGATGCACATGTAGAGGCAAAGAGTATATGGCAATCTCTGTACCTTCCTCTCAATTTGGCTGTGAACCTAAACTGTTCCAAAAACAATAAAGCTTTAAAAAAAAGTTCAAAGCATATAGTAAAGAGAAACAAAACCTTCATGAAAACGAAAGTCATCGGAAGGTCAGCAAGTCCAGCACAGGGCGGGCCCTTAACAATTACTTCTTCAGTGAGGAAATGAAGGAAGAGCAGTAACATAACAGTGATACAAGAGGATTTCTGAGAGCCCCTGCAGTGACTTAACATTTAACATGGCATAAAGGGGGCAAGCGTTAAAATATACTATTTATTATTGTGCTGTGACACAACTGCTTTGAGCCTTATTTTCTTCATCTGTAAAAAAGGAATAATTATTACCTCAAGGGCTTGAAAAGGACTAAATGTATAAAAGTCATGGAATGTCTAGGGCCTGGCACATAGTAAGCTTTCACTAAATGTCAGTGGTTAGGTGAAACTGAGGAAGAAAGATACCCAAGATGACAGAAGACTGAGAGGTGTTTACAAATCCATGGTGAGAAGAGACCGGAATGTAAACAAGACCACACAGATGGCCCCTATATTGCTGATGGCTCCAGGTGTCTAAGATGCTTGTTAAGTAACCTGTATACAATTTATGAATAATATTGTTCAGGTCCCCTCATCTAATTCTTTGTGTTGCTACCATTAGTGTAAATTACCGTGCAACTTCAGGTATTGTAAATCAGACATACTTGAACCAGGCAGACATAATTGCCCATCTGGCTGTGATCTGCCAAGGCAGGAATTGCACCTGCTAGAGGAGAAGTTAGAGAGGGACTCTTGAAGACAACCACTGCTCAATCCAGCATCACTCTGTTATCAGATAACTGAGCTTCGTACAATGGCATCCCAAAGATAACTTCCCGTTTAGGTTAGCCAGAAAGTTTTCCAAAATGGCACACAAATAAACATCATTCTGTTTTGGTTGATTCTGATAAGTCTTTTCCTAACTTTAGGGGTATCCATTAGCTTTCTTAAAATGTGTAACTAATGCCATACTGTGGTGGCTAATTTTATATGTCAGCTTGACTAAGCCACAGGATGCCCAGGTATCTGGTTAAACACTATTTCTGGGTGTATCTGTGAGGAAGTTTCCAGCAGAGATTAGCACTTAATTGGTGAACTGAGTAGAGTAGATTGACCTCTCCAATGTAGGGGGGCATTATCCCATTCATTGAGGTCTTAATAGAACAAAAATGTGGAAGAAGGTAGAATTCACTCTCTACCTAATATTTGAGCTGGAAAATCCATGTTCCCCTTTCTTCAGAACTCCTAGTTTTCACACCTTCAGATTCAGGCTGGAGTTGACACCATCAGCTCTCCAGCTGTCAGGCCTTGGAACTACACACAGCTTGGAGATCCTGGATCCCCAGCAGACAGGCAGCAGATCACGGGACTTCTCAGCTTCCTAATCATATGAGACATTTCCTTACAGTAAATCTCATTCTCTAGATAGGATATATAGATAGATAGAGATAGAGACAGATATATAGATACCCAACTGGTATATTTCTTTGGCAAACACTGGCCAATATACATACATCTAAACATATATCTAAAAATTGGAAAACTGAATGGGTCTTGCTTATGAAAGTTACTCAATAGAATTTTAATCATTAAACATCTTATTGGAAAATTGATTACATTACCAGCTGATGATTAAAACAACCTCAGTATTTTTAGGTTGGGTTCCATAAAACACTAACTCCCTATGCTGGTCCTTTGCATGTTTTCTTCCAGAGTCACCCACTGTCTTTCTCAAAATCTGCTCAGTATCACAAGGAGCCACATTTCCCAGAAACATTTGCCAACAGGCGTCTGGCCATGATGGACCAATGGGAGGTCTGGTGAGGACTGGGAGGCGCTAGGAAGGGAGAGGCCAGGGTATTTCCAGCCCCCCATCTCTGCCAGAGTGGCATTTCCAGCATCGACTGGAACTTTCCTGCAGTTGCCGGCTTCCACAGGACAGGCACTCCCTCCCTGGTCCTGGCTCTTGTGACGCCGCCCTTCCTGCAGGGGACAGCAGCTTTCTGGTGGTGCTTGCTCCTGGGCTGCCTTGCTGTCCCACCTTAGGCTTAGTAGCTTTTCTCTCACATGTGCAAAATTGTCTCTGCAACACACTCCTTTAAGTGAAATACTTAGGGTGGCTTCTATTTTCTTGACTGTATCTGATTCATAAGAATTAAAAGGTTCTGATTTTTTCCAGCTTTATTGAGGTATAACTGATAAATAAGACTAGGACGTTTGAAGTGGACAATGTGATGATTTGATACATGCATGTATTGTGAAGGGATTGCCCCGTCAGGTCAATTAACACTCACATAGTTACCTCTTTTTTGTTGAGAACATGTAAGTTCTACTTTCTTAGCAAATTTCAATTATACAATACAGTGTTCTCAACTATAGCCACTGTGTTTTACATTAGGTTTTCAGATCTTATTCATCTTATAGCTGAAAAAACTTTGTACCCTTGTACCAACCTCTTCCTATTTTCCCCCACTCCCCAGACCCTGATAGCCACATTTCTACTCTCTGTTTCTATGAGTTCAATTAAAAGAAGCCAATTAAAAAAAAAAAAATCAGTCAAAGTATCTTAGATCTCTCAGCAAGAGTTTCTTGCCTGTGGAAATTCCCAAAGCCCTTAGCACACTACAGTTCAGGGTGGATTTTCAAGAGGGAAATGTGGGCATCATCTCCTGAACTTATGACTCTAAAGAAGCTTTTTTTTTTTTTTTTTCTCATGGAATATCTACAAATATCTCATAGAAATAGTGTTACACAGGACAGGACATAATTTGGAAATGCTGCTCAAGTTAAACTATTTACACTCTCAAAATTTCACACGTATAAGACACGATGAACCACTTTTATACTTTCCATCCGTGGTCATTTGACACATTCCAGGCTGCAGAAACCTAAAACAAACACCTTGAAAGTTAAAGGAGGGATGCATGGGCTCAAGGACACAAAAATCATCTCTCTTAATTTAAATCCACTTGCAATATTATGTCAGGCAAAGGCAAGTTATTTCATGCTGAAACATCTTTTACAAATTTGGTAATTGCATCCATTTTGTAGAGTTTGCACCCTGGAAATGCCACTGCATTTCATTTATAATCAAACCGACATGGTTTGAAACGATATTAAATGTGCCAGATTGAGGAAAAATCCAAATGGATTCATACAGAATGTTATTAACTTGGAGATGGTTCAATGGGCATTTGGCATTTCCACATTGGTAGGTTTAATTTTTGAGTGAGAACAATGAGCTAGAGAGATAGAGCTCTATGTTTTTGCCATTTTCACATTTATGTTTGTCATTTATGAACCTGGGCTGAGAACTGATTAAGTTTCTGCCTTGTAGCTTTTGAGTTTTGTGACATATGGAAGTTTTGTTATATTCACCTAATTCTCTTGTGGAGGGTCAGTTTAAACGTAGCTTTTTCCATATGAGCACTTAGCTAAAACGAGAGGAAGAAGAATAGGAGCAGTAAGATATCTGTAAATAGACTCACTGGTCCACACTTAACGTTTCAGCGTGAAGTATCTGGGGTTTAAGACCTGAAGGTACTTCTACAGGGACAAGACGAGCATATGTTGTACAAAGATGAAACAGCCATTTTCATTAATGAAGTGAAGTGAAACAAAAAAGGAGACAGGGATAAACTTCAGGAAAGAGTAAAGGAAACAGGACAGATTCCAATGAGCTAAAAAGCAAAAAGGATTTCAGTGCACAAAAGTCTATGGACACGGCCCAGACAAAACCTTAATATCTGAATCCCCACGATGACTAGCAAAATGCCTTGAGCATAGAAATGTTTCATAAATAGGAGTGAATTCTCTCCATGTAACATGCTGTAGGAGTCAAAACTGAGCTGGGAATTAAGAGCTTTGGGTGATAGAGTCCAGCTCTTACAGGAACCAGGTATGGGGCTTTGGGCTAATCCCTCGATTACATTCACTCATTCACTCATTGCACAAATATTTGCTCCCCTACTCTATGACAGGCACACAGCGAGGCAGCAGACACTACAGAAACAAAGAAAGAAATGCACACATAAGAGAAACCTCAGAATTAAAACAGGTTGATGAAATAACAAATGACTAAGTGGCTCTTGGTTGGGCGGCAGTGACCACCTCTGTGAGGTCAGTATCCCAGGTAGAGACAGGGCAATGGGGAAATGCTTGGCAGGTCCAGCAGCCGGTGAAGCTGGATCATAATGGGTACAGGGAAGGAAGGCAGGCGAGAGTCAGATCACGCAAGGCTTCACCATCTCTCGACCTCTCTTCTCTTTCACAAAGTGAAGTGTTTAGGGAAAACAGATTTCGAGAATTCTTCCAGTTCTAAAAGTCTCTGATCTCTATGATTAAAAGTTCACGAATACATTGGGAAGAACAAGAGGATAAACCAAGGAAAATGCAAGATGATTAATGGAGTGTCTGGGAGGGAAAACAAATCATAAAATTTCAGTAGTGACTGTGATTTTTAATAACTCATCAAAAGAGTGGTTTACCTACACGACAAAGTGTAATACAAAAGGCAATGTATTACATATTAGCAACTTAAACAAATCAGCTTTGTTATATTTCTTTCCTTGGAATTGTTAGATGTGATATGCTATTTTATTCACCAAAGATTAAGTTGTTTTCTCATCATCCTACATTCCAAAGTGCAAGTCATTTCGGTTCAATTACTTATTCATCTCTGTTACCTGATTTGCTAGATAAAGATGGAATAGCTATCAATAAAAACTGCAGAAGCTTCCATTCCATCATTTCCTTAAGTGTCCTCCACGGAATTTAGATCTCTGGGATGTTACATTACGTAGGGAAAGTAGCCTGTCTTTGGTCAGTGCAGTGAAAGTACACTCAAGGGACAGCAGCTGTAAGTGAGTTAGAAAAACATTATTATTCAGAAGACATTCTACTACAAATTAAGCTCCAGCCTATTGCACTGGGAGCTCTGAGCTGAGATGTTTGTTCTGAGTTGTCTCAAATTGAAAACAGGGCCTAGGTCTTTGTAATGACTCCTTGACCACTCAGTGGATGTGGGCGGGTCTCAGCCAGGCGCCATCAGGGCGAGGCAGCTTCCTTCATCTGAGGACAATTTACAGAAAGAACTGGTACTGAGTCACCAGCAGCCAAGGCTCCTTGCAGCTGGGGGATGAGGGCCGGAGTCTTCACTGAAGGGGGATCTGAACGGGGCGCTCACCAGTCGCCACACCCGGCCACCAGGGGCGCTGGTGGGCAGCTCAGTGAAGAACACGGGCTCTAGGGATGGTGAATTGGATCAGAAGCAGGACTCTTACTTGTTGTGAGATTTCAAATTAATTTTTAACTGGCCTGATCTATTGTGTGGTCTACAAAATAAAGTTTGTTGCCTGTAAGACAGCTTATTCAAAGATCGTGTCTACTCCTTTCCTGCTTATGTCAGAATGGAAAGCCACACATGGCAGGTATTGTATTTCTTAAATGCCATGACTCTTACGGGAACTTTCTAAAGTGTCCACAGGTCTCACACAAGGGAAGAAACCCTGTCTTTCTTTCCACCCTAGGATGATGACGGAGACAGGGCTAACTTACTCACGCTGGCTTTCTCCAGATGGGCTTTCTTCTTCCCACGGGAAATCGTTCTTGGAGTCACTGCTGTTGCCTAAAATATATGCAAATGCTACCTTCACTGCTCCTGGCACAGGCAGGTAAGGTGGTGTTTGGTGCCCATGCTGATGTGGGTACTAAAATGGTTTAGGGCTTTGGGAAGGAAGCAGAAAAAGCAGACCACTCTAAGCTCTTTGTGAAAATCTTGCTCAAGAAAAGAGTTTCTTCATTTGACTTAGCCTGGCCTATTTAAATTTTCTATAGAACTAAAACCAAGACCCAGCCATTTAGAAAAGCAGAGCTAAAGAGCCTATAAAACACGTTTAATCTCTACTTTAGGTTCTTCTAACGTAAGTCACAATGTTCTACTAAACTGTGAAGCTGTTTCTGCAGTTATAGCCACTCACTTGATCTTATTGGTTCAGAAAACATTTATCAAACATTTTTCTTGTACCAGAACCTGGAATGAGGGGAGACACAAGGATCAATCAGGGACAGTTCCTATCCTCAAAACCTCAGGTTTAACTGTGCATATAGACAACTGAGCAGGTAACTGCAATAGTGTGTGTATGCATGTGTAGACATAGTTGTAGGTTGTCATGGGAGTACATATAATGGGCACGTCACCCAGCCTGGGGAGATGAGGCAAACCTTCCTGGACCATAATGCTTCAGGTTTACTCTTTCTGGATAAGGAGTTATTGAGAGAAAAGGGATCGAGGCAGGAGGTGAATAGGGTAAGAGAACTTCAGATGAAAGGACCAGCATATAGAAAGTTTAAGAGAGAAAAGGGAAAGTGTGGCCTCTGCGAAGCTTCTCAAGTGGCTCACTGTGATGGAAGCTGAGTGCAGGTGCAGAAGAAGGAGACAAGAGACGTCAAGGTAAAGAGTTCTGCTGTTCCCTGCAGGCCTTTCTGAGCCATTGGTAATAGTCAACGACGTGACAAGATCATACTTGTATTTTTAAATACTTTAATTTTTAAAATATTATGGTAACAATACAATATTAATAATTAATTCCCATGTTTGTTTACATTTACCAAGTGCTAAGCATTTTATATTTACTAACTCAATTACTCTGCATAACAATCTTATAAGGACAGGACTATTAGCATTCTCACTCTACATATACGAAACACGAGATCCAGAAGGCCAAGTAGCTGGCCCGAGGTCTGACTGTTAATGAGAAGGAATTTGCAGGGGTCTGGACTAGAGTCAGGCAGAACATTTAGAGGGCAACCAGAGTAACTAGGTAAGGAATGATGATAGGGAGAACACAGAATATAAACGAAGGCAGTGGCATTGAAGATGAAGACAAGGGGTCAGATTACATGGAAATTAAGGTAGAATCTATGTGATCAGAGATGACCTGGTTGCGTCAGAGGTGGGAGACGGAGCAGTCCAGGATGTCTACCAGCTTTCTTGCTGTGGAAACTGGGGGGATGGTGATGCTGTCCGTCGAGGCAGTGAGTACCAGGAGAACATCTGGAAGAGTTCAGTGCAAAGATGAAAAATTTGGATATACATGAGTCAGACTTGGGTTTTTTGCGGGACGTTTTAATGGTCATGCTTAGTAGTCATGTAGACATTAAGTTCAGCTAAGGGCATATCTGAGAGACAAGTGGTATGGATTCCTCACATAAGGGAGAGCATTTGGAGTTATGGGAGTTGTGCAAGAAGGAGCTAACACCGGTTTCTGTCTGCAGAAACCCTGGCCCTTTGCTGGCATCTGGGAAGCTGGCTTCCGAAGCATTCTCTGATAAGGTGGTTTTGCTCTGCCGAGACTGTTTCTACACAAACAATGTGTGGATGGTGTGCACCTGCTTCCTTCTGGGAACCTGGAATCTGGGTAGTTGTTGGGCAGAGAGTTGCTAGGCCTGCATGACCAGCAAACCCTCAGCAAAATGCCTAAACTCTGAGGCTCAAGTGGGCCTCTCTAGCGATTTGTGCTGCACACACGTGGCGGCAGTATCATGCTGGAGAGACGGTACTCTAGGTGACCTCTTTTGGGAAGGGGAGAACACGGGCAGCCTGAGCTTGGATTCCTCCAGACCACCTGTGTCTTTTCCCCTTGCTGATCCACCTGTAGATCTGGCTCTGTCGCTGCAGTAGACGCTACAGTGAGTACAGTGAAGTGCTTACTCCTGGGAGTCCCTCTAGTGAGTTTCTGAATGTGTGGGTGGTCTGGGGCGATCTGAATCGGGGATATACAGCATTACCCAGGAGGTCAAGGTAACTGTACTTAGAACAGCGGCAGTGGCGGAAACTGTATTTCACTGCAGCTGGGAATGCATTGGGGGTGAAGGAAGTGTAGACAAACTCGAGATTTTTCTTACAAGAGCTTGACCCTAAAAAAGACAAAAAGAAATATTTAGAGAAATGCAAAAGACGTGTGGTTCAGAAGAATCTGAGTTGGGACACACTTGAACAGTCAACATGCTCAAGGAAGAACGAATAAAGAGGAGACGATGAAGATGCAGACAGAGGCAAGACCCACTGGAGGAGGCAGGAAAGTCAGATCAGAATAGCAGCATCTTGCCCCAGATCCAAGGAGGGACAACCTTCACACAAGGAGCAGACGGAAGGGGAAGCAACATGTGAGGATACAGACGTAGATCAAACGTGAGCAGACGGAGAAGGAAACCTGAGGCCATTTTTGTCCAGTGGCTTTGGCTTTTTTTTTGGTCTTGTTTTGCTTTGTTGCTTTGTGAATTAGGAGATTAACTGAGCAGTAGTATGCAATGTAATAAAAAAATCAAATGAATTTAATTTCCACTAAATCAAGTGTTGACGGGCTGCACTGATGAGTCACATTTTACTCACAGAACCCAAAGATTTCTCTGGACTCAAAGACCATCTGAGTCGGAGAAGACTTTATAACCATCTATCATCCCAATAAATTAATTGGATTAAAATGTGCTTGTGCTATGCTCACCTGGCCTCTATTTCAATATTTCCAGGGAAAGGGGGCTCAATATTAGTATAAAACATAACCACTTATTTTGTTACTGAACAGACAAATCACCAAAATAGTCTTTCCAAGACTGCCCATTTTTTATTCTACAATAGGCGTCTTTTGTTAATTTTTCATCCTGCAACTAACCAGACTTATTTTCCATTTTCCACATGGAAACTCTTCAAGTATCTAAAGCTGTGTGTTGCCAGCGTCTTCTCTTTCCTGGGATAAACAGAGCAGTTCCCTTTAAAATGATCACAAAATGATCATTTCTGGACCTCTATCCATCCCATTGCCTTTTCTTTTTCCTAGAGCATCATTTTAGTGATGCCAGTCACATCAGGAAAATGCGCTCATATTATCAGGCTGAAGTACAGTTTAGTGGCAAAATTGTAGGCTTTGCAGAGTGGTAGACCTAGGTCAGAGTATTTGACAGTCACTGGTTGATTGTTTAACCTTGGGAAAGCTGCTTGAAGTGTGTAAGTCTTGTTTCTTTATCTCCAAAATACTAATAAATAAAACACTCCATGGCGCAGTTATGAGGAATGGATGAAATCTATAAATAAAGCACTTAGCATAGTATCTAGAATATATTAAATAGGCAAATGTATATTATTCCTTCATTCCTTTTTTTCTGAGCTGATAATCTAAATAATGAGCATCCGTATTTACAAGATTAACTAGTTAAGCTTGTGTTGACCTTGCAGTATAACATTGTCACCAATTCTAGAAACAACTTGTTATGCTACCAAGAGCGAGTCAGAAATTAACATTAGTTTCCTTATGGCCACAAGGGCAACGTCACCTGGATGTGTCCGTTTTCGTCCAATGTGTTCTCCTGACTTTCTCACTTGTTTGTTATTCAAGCAACAAAGATTGAGTGCTTACTGTATGTCAAGCAATATTGTAGGCATTGGAGAAACAGCCATGAAAAACACCCAGGGAGTTCATTTTCTAATAGAGGCATAAAATATACAAGATAAATAAGTAAATTATCCAGTATGTCAGAAAATAATAAACGCCAAAGAAGAAAAGTGAAGCAGAAATAGGAAATTTCGGGAGCATGTGGGATGGGAAGAGATCTGAGCTTTTGTTTGGGGGGGACCAGGGAAGGCCTTCCTGAGGAAGCATTTGAGGAAGACCTGATGGATCTCTGGAAACTGGCCATGTGGACACCTGGAGGAAGAGCAGCCCAGGCACGGGAAGAGCGAAAGCAAAGGCCCTGAGGCAGGAATGGGACGGTGATGTGGTCACAGCAGATGTGTAATGGGGAATCCAGCAGGCAATGAGACTGAAGAGGCAATGGTATCCATCAAGTAAGACACTACAGGTCACGGTAAAGACTTTCAAAGTGTGGTCCCCGGATTAGCAGTAGAAGCATCACCTGGGATGATCATTCCTCACCTGGGAACTTGTCAAAATATGAATTTCCAAGCCCCACTCCAGACCCACAGGATCAGAGCCTCTGGGGGCAGGGTCCAGCCTTAAAACCAGCCCTCCAGTAGATTCTGATTCTCACTGTACTTCGAGAAGCCCTGGCCTCATGGGAGTTGAAGGAAGCTACTGGAGCGGATAGAGGCGTCCATGATCTGGCTGACGTCACAGAACATCACTCCTTTTGCTGTGTTGAATAAGAACTTCAGGCAGAAGCAAGGAGACCAGGTAATAAGACTCCATCATAATCTAGGGCAAAAGATGACCCTGGATGGACTTGGTGTTGGCAGAGGAGGTAGTTGAGAAACTATGGAATTCTGGATATATTTTGAAGGTAGGCTCCACAAAATGGGTGGGACAGAAAAAAGAGAGAAGGCAGGGAAGACTCCAAGGGTTTTGGCTGGAGAATCAGGAAGAATTGAGTTGCTATCAGAGCTATTAAATTTTCTGCTCTTGCAAAATTAATCCTGAATCTGGCAATTTAAAAATATGAGGACTTCATTTTTCTTGTCTCTTTATGCTTTATTCTGTCGTAGCAGTAACAGATATTTGGAGGAAACAAACGTTCTAATGTTGAGAATAAATACTTTTTTCATAGTTAAAAGTTTTTACATTAATTTTAAACTTATTTCTGAGAAATAATCAAATAAGACAAGTTTTAGCTCTGACCCATCATTTCAAAAGACATTATTATTATCATTATTTATTAGCCAATTTTTTGAGAACTTTCAAAATTTGAAAACCGTGAATTACCTGGAAACTGTGTCTTGTCAACTTTTAATACCTTTGGTTATGGTAGAGAGGAAATGGGTTACTATGAGAATCTTTGAACACTTCCTTCTTGTCCATATGGAAAATTGAAATGCAGGATGTACTACCTGGGGAATTCAGACACACTTCACATAATGGCCAAGCAATGATTCTCTCTTCTCTTCATAAGCTCTCTGCCCAGAATTATAGCATCAGTAACAAACTCACCAGGTTCCTTTTTTTTTTTTTTTAGGGAAGATTGGTCATGAGCTGACCTCTGTTGCCAATCTTCCCTTTTTTTCATCTCCCCAAAACCCCAGTGCCTAGTTGTATATCCTGGTTGTAAGTCATTCTAGTTCTTCTATGTGGGATGCCGCCCCAGCACAGCCTGATGAGAAGCGTGTAGGTCTGTGCCCAAGATCCAAACCAGCAAACCCTGGACCTCCAAAGTTGAGTGCGTGAACTTGACCATTAGGCCCTGGGGCCGGCCCCTGCAATCAATTTTTGAATCTCCAAACCTGTGGAGTAGGGCCTTAGGGGAGAACTTCCCAAACACAGAGCAACCCAGGCCATCTTACCTTGGCTTTCAGAATTTATCTCCATAGTCTTTTTTGTTAGAGCTTGTCAGCAATCAAAATGCGTATTATCAAAAACAAATTAGCGGGGCTAGCCTGGTGGTGCAGTGGTTAAGTTCGCACATTTGGCTTCTCAGCAGCCCGGGGTTCACCGGTTCAGATCCCAGGTGCGGACATGGCACTGCTTGGCACGCCATGCTGTGGTAGGCATCCCACATATAAAGTAGAGGAAGATGGGCATGGATGTTAGGTCAGGGCCAGGCTTCCTCAGCAAAAAAGAGGAGGACTGGCAGTAGTGAGCTCAGGGATAATCTTCCTCAAGTAAAAAAAGGAAAAACAAATTAGCATAGCTTTCTCATGTCACAGTTCCTGAGATTATTTTAAGATTAAAGATGACAAAAGAAGAGGTTTTGGGAATACTTTTGAACTAGTTGGACACAATGCAGTATGCTATTTCTGTTTTTGAGATCTGGGATTTTAAAATTCAGGTTCAGACCATGGTATTTACAGTACAGTCTTAGTCACTTTGCAGCCACTACCATAGCTATTAGCTGCCACCCTGAATTTTCCAAGAATCACTACATCTTAGTGTTGTGAAGACACTTAATGCACAAATTTGACTCAATCTGGAATGTTCTCCTCTTTCTTCCTACAGAAACCTGTTGCCTTTCTGGAGAGTTTCTGCTCCTTGTTGAAGCCTCAGATTAATCATTACCCTCCCAATGAAGGATTCCTTGGCTGCTGTAGACTATTGTTATAGAAAACATGTTTTATCAAATATGATGGTCTCCAAGTGTATCTCCTCATCTAGACTCTGAGCACTTTGGTGTACAGGTGTTTCGTGTGTGTTTGATCTCATTTGTGTTCTCAGTTCCTCTCCATCATTGGTACCCAAACAGTATTTGCAAAGCCAGAAGGTGATCGAAGGGATGGCTACCATTAGAGTGATTTTACCTTAGAGATGGAGGTAAATTTGACAATTGTTCTGACCAAGGGATGACAAAATAAGCATATGTTTTGACTTTATAGAGAGAAGGTAGTAAATAAAATATGATTATGATATATATGTGTCCTTAATAATGAGCTTGATAATTAAAAGAATAATCACAATATCAATGCTACGTCCAGGACTTTTACATAAAAGAAACAGAATCATTCAGGATATAGTCCCTCAAAACAGAGTAAAAGCTGTGACAGTAAATGTGCTGGAATTTTCTTGAGAAACAGAAACCAGTCAGAGGAAAATGATGTGATATTTTTAAATAGATGAAATTTTATATTTGTATAATTTTTATATAGTCACACGTTCTCTACCCTTTTCATTTCAAAGGAAATTATGATTGTTATCTGACTTGATATTGGATGAACAAGGAAAGTTTTAGTTTAAGGGCAGTCACAAAACAATATCAAAATAAGAGCTTGCATATTAGTTTTAAAAGAAGCTTTTATGAAACTGCAGAATAATCCTCCCTCAAATAATCAAGATACCAAAGAGGAAATTGAAGATACAGCTGTGAACTTTTATTCATATTGTCAAATCTATGCACCAAAGTTAATAATGGAGATAATGATAAAATTATAATTGACTTTAAAACATATGACTTTAGTTAAAAATATTACTTCAAATCAGGGAAATTCATGTAACTTTTTAAAAGATTCAAGACCCAGAAAGGAAATATAGAATGGTGTCCATCCAGTCCTGCTCCAAGGATTGTCAATGTACACACGTTCCCTTCAAACTACACCTTCTCTACAGATCCATTCAACAATATTTCATTACCATTTTTCACCAATTCAAAGGTACACTTTTTAGTATTTTAACGTTTTTAAACTGAAAATGCATTTAAAATTGGCACTGTCTCATAGCTTAATTGACAAAACTTATTAAATTTTGTCACGTAAGAACATAATGGTGCGGGACTCACAATACACCAGGATCTTGGAGATTTGAAGCCGTAAAGTCAAATGCCTAGTATCTGACTATTTTCTCACTGTCAAGCCAGGTTGTGATAACTGAACTAAAAAGAGTTTTCCAGTTTTTGCTACTCCAGTATCACAGGAAATGTTATTTCATCTCTCCTAGGCATACCAAGAAAAATGATCAACACAGGAAAACCAAAATTTTCTACCCAGAAGAAAACCTGAGTAAATTCCTCCATCTGAATTTCTAATCACTATTTGAAAATGGCTAAATCACCATATTTTGATTCTTCAACATGATATAAAAATCATTAAACTCAGGAAAAAGCCATCTGGGTCATAAAATAGTTGTTTCCATCTCAAACACAGTCAATGCTGGCGCTCAATACCTACAGCTGCCCTGCCTGCTGGAGACATATTTACTACCTGACACTTGGCCCTCATTCCGAGAGACGACTGGTTTTCCAGCTCATCCTCACACTCTTGCTGCTAGCACTTTGAACTCCTTCCAGAGAGTGACCCTATCCTAGCTGTCAGACCGCTCTAGTTGTACAGTCAACAGCACACCATTTAATGCCTTCGCTCTCCTAACTGTTCCAGCTCCCTGATCTGAACTCTGAAACTTGCCCCATTCTGTTCTTCTTCCCTCCCACTCCCTCATGCCGTCTGTTCCTTTACCCCATCACCTCCAGTCCACTGGCACCTCCCCGTTACTTCAGATCACCCATGTTCTTCTGTTTATGGACCCATTTCTACATATGATGGATCCCATGATCCCCAATTCCTTTATTTATTAATAAATTCCTAATTAGGACCCTCTTCACTCCCCCACCTTAATACCCTGTCTTTCTCCTTCTGAGTATGTGTCTTGGGACTTGTTTTGCATTTAATTTTATGGTTATTTCATGAACATGTTTTTCCCACACCAGGCTTAACCATCATAAGAACAAGACCCACTTCTAGGAGAGATTATTTTTAATGACTGCTTAATAATCTTCTGAAGTTTATCTATTTCTGCTTGATTGGATATGCAAGTTGTTTATATTTTTCATTAAAAATATCTTAAATACAATCTACTTTACTATTCTAGACAGAAATTTTCGAAAATAGGATATGCAAAAATTAACATTCATAAAACTTTTGATACGTATTTCCAAACTGCTTTCTAAAAATGCAATAGAAATGCAGCTTCCCACCAATAACCAATCTATGCTGCTGTCTTACTCTATCTTCAACATCATTCAGTATGAAAATTTTAAAAAGCCTTTGATAGTCTGAAAGGCTTAAAAATATATTTTTGCTTTTAATTTGTAAAGCTTGATTTAAATTTGGTTTAAAACTATATCTTAATTATAAATATATCATTTATATTTATGAGGATATAATCAGTAATAAATATACTTCTGTCAAAAGCCTGATTTATGGTTTACTCATTTATACATTTGAGTTTTAATATTTATACTATCATTTGTATAAACCCATATTAACATAACATTTTGTCAATTTTTAAAAAAATTGTTGATTTTTATTTTAGAGTATTTCACATAAAAGGCATATATTTATATAATACATGTCTTCATTCTGCAATGATTTTTAGGCACTGAAAGTCCTTATACACCCAGAGATATAATAAAAATTTCTATTTTATTCAATATGGTTTTATCTGCTAATTTTAACTCTAAAGTTCATCTGAAATTTATTTTGTTATATGGTATGCGATGATTCTTTTCATAAAATTCTAGCTACCTGTAGTTCACTTAAAGATGTTAGATTAAGTACAGATCCTCACATCCCTTCTGACTTCCTTTCAAAATGACAACAAAGGGGTAAAATTAATGTAAACCTACAATGACAAGGAAAGGGAAAGAGAAAAAAAAAATTTTGAATCTAGAAAGCAGATAAAATTAGCTAATTAAATTAGCCGATTTGAAAAGCTGAAACCCAGGCATGCAATTGGGTATTTGAGAAGTAAACCTCATCTAACTCTTAAGAACCCAAGAAAAGCTTAGGAAAGTTAGCAAGACCTAGTACCAAGCAGTGTTCCAAGCAGAGATATAAGTCAGGATAAAAGGCTAAAAGCTCTATTTTGGAAACAATTAGAATTCCAGTCACCTAGGATAACTGTGTTTCTTTGCCACAGCATTTGTCTTTGGCAAGTGTGACTCAGAGGGAATCTGTACTGGGGCTCGTGTGGCAGAGCTGGTGACAGGCACTGCCCTCGTGAAAACAGGTGGGTTGTATTAGTCAGGGTTCTTCAGAGAAATAGAACAGGATTATATCTACACACAAATGAGATATCAAGATCTGCAGTCAACAAGCTGGAAACCTGGGAGAGCTGGGGGTGTAGTTCCAGCCCAAGACCAGAGGCTCCGGGGAAGATCAACCCACAACTCAAAGACAGTCAAGCAGAGAGAAAGCACACAACTTCTCCAACTTTTTGTTCCTATTCAGGCCTTCAACTGGTTGGATGAGGCCCATCCACGTTAGGGAGGGTAATCTGCTTCACTGAGTCTACCAATTCAAATGTTAATCACATCCAGAAGCACCCCAGCAGACACACCCAAAATAATGTTTAAACAAATATCTAGGCACCTCATGGCCCCATGAAGTTGACAGATAAAAATAACCATCACTGAGGTTAAAGGATTTTCTACATATCACGTGGTGAGAACCTAGCCCACTTCTCCTACAGAGCTCTCAGAATTCTGGCACTCTGTGTTCAACTCTCCAGACAAGGAAAAGAAAATATTTCCTCTGATGAATCTGACCAGTTGAGGAGACCAAGATTTAAAAATCTGAAAGTAAGCATTCTCTCGATTGAACCGTCATACTAGGCGACCCCACAGGGAACATCGTTGTCAACAAGCCCCTCCCGTACACAGTCCTTTAGTGATTCACTCTTAAACGTGAGTCCACAGTCAAGGGTGAGAAGACGTTAGGTGGGAAGCCCACAGATTTAAAGACAAGACAGAATCAAACAGGACTTTTAAAGAATAGGTGATGCAAGAAAAATATTAAAAATCCATTATGAACATCAACCAAAGGATAAGGTAGTACATCTTAAAACAAGAGAGGGAGTGAACTGTGGAAATTGAAAACATGATAGTAGAAATGTTAGAAAAGAACAAACAGAGGTGGGAAAAGATAAACTTGAGAAAATCTGTTAGTAAGTGCAACTATAAATAAAGTGGTGGGTAATAGATAAGACTACGAGAGAATCAGTGCAGAAGTCACATCATTTCAGTAACAGGAGTTCCAAAAAGAGCAAAGAAAGAAACAGAGGAAAAGAAAATGTCGGGGAAAAAAAAATAGTGTAATGGGCTGAACTGTGTCCTTCCAAAATATGCATGTTGAAGTTCTAACCCTAGTCCCTCAGAACGCAGTTTTTGGAATTGGAGCCTTTAGAGAGCCAACTGAGGTGAAATGAGATGACACGGGTGGGCCCATCCCAACATCACTGACGCCTTTCTAAGAAGAGGAGATTAGGACCCAGGCACATGCAGAGGGAGGACCATGCAAGGACACTGCAAGAAGACGGCCATCTGCCAGCGGAGGAGAGAGGCCTCAGAAGAAACAGTCCTGCTGACACCTTGATCTTGGCCTTCCAGCCTCCAGAACTTTGTGAGAACACAAATTCCATTATTTAAGCCACCCAGTCAGTGGCTTTTTGCCATGAAAACCTAGAAAAAATAATACAAATAGCTTAAGAAATTTTCCTGTATCTAAAAGATACAAATGTCCAAATTTTAAAAATCCACATGTGCCAACATTGTAGATTAAAAAAACAAAGGCAACACGTGACTTCATGAAACTTCATAATATTAGAAATAAAAGGGAAAATCCAAACAGCTCCAAAGAGAGAAACTTGCAAACCATGGATCAGGAATTAGAATTTCAAGTGACTTCTGAAAAGCAATCCTGAGAGGAAGAGACAAGCAAGAATCACGTTTAAAATCCGAGAGACAGTGCAATCTAAGTGAGAATCCCTTGTCAATCCACATTAGCAGTCAAGCATGAGGGCAAAATAAAGACGTGCAGACATGGAAAGATGCAACAATCAACCATCTAGGCACCCTTTTTCTTAAAGTACTGGAGAATGAGAAGCACACTAAGAATGGGGAAACTGTGGATGCAATAAATAAAGAAGTAAACATGGCAGAAAAGTGGTGAAACTATACAAATGCTAACGAAGGAGAGTCCAGGAGGAGCAGTGTGCCACAGGCTTCGAGCAAAACCCGTCTGGGTGAGAAGAAGATGGGGAGGACGCTAAGAACGTCAGACAGGTCTGAATGTACTGAGATGACCTTGCACTACAGGCAGAGAGTTTAGGAATGAAGTAGAGGTAAGTTCACTAAAAAACTAAGCAAACAGAAATAACGTCAGTTATTAACCACAGGCAGAGCAACTTGTTGTAAAAGAAAAAAAATGTGGCACGATTCTGTTCTAAATAATATTTATATAACAGTGATCCTGCGAGAACTCATTATGATACAGTGATGCGGGGAGGATGGCGGAAGAGGTAGGGGAGGATTGTTTGTGTTTATGAGTAGGAGACTGCAAGGAAAATGATGTTTTCCAAGGACAGTAAGAGGAAGCTGATCAATAAAATGCAAAGCTGGAAAAGAAAACAAGAAAAATAACTTAGAATTTAATTTAGAAGTTGAAGTTAAATACCAAACGAAAAGCTAAGAGTTTTGAAATTGATCATCATTTAGGCAGTAGGATATGATGGGGAACACCGAGCAGTGGATAATTTTTCAATATAAAAAGCCTTATAGAACCATTTTCTAAAATATATGCATGTAGGGGCCGGCCCCGTGGTCGAGTGGTTAAGTTCGCACGCTCGGCTGCAGGCGGCCCAGTGTTTCGTTGGTTCGAATCCTGGGCGCGGACATGGCACTGCTCGTCAGACCACGCTGAGGCAGCGTCCCACATGCCGCAACTAGAAGGACTCACAACCAAGAATATACAGCTATGTACCGGGGGGCTTTGGGGAGAAAAAAGGAAAAAAAAATCTTTAAAATATATGCATGTATAACATTGGTAAACCATTTAAATAATAAAACCCAATTGTTCCAATACCATTTACTGAATAATCTTTTTCTACTCTCTACTGTCTTTGATGTGGCTGAGTCACATATTAAATTATTGTTTAGAATGCTCTTTTTGGGCTACTTGCACTGTTTTATTGTTACCTTCTACGGTTATACTGAAGTGTGATATAATTGATATATAACATTATATTAGTTTCACGTGTACATCATAAAGATTTGATATATGTGCATATTGCAAAATAACCACCACAATAAATTTAGTTAACGTCCATCACCACACATAGCTACAAATTTTTTTTCTTGTGATGAGAACTTTTAATATCTAATCTCTTAGTAACTTTCGAATGTATGATACAGTATTATTAACTACAGTCATCATGCTCCCCAACGATTTTCTAGTGGTGATGTCACAGAGAATTTTAATATTGTGCAAAACTAGGGCTCCATCAAAATTCTTTCTAAATTCCCCCAGCAATTTTTATCTGATATCCCCTAGAGGAACATTTTTTTTCAAAATTTAAAAAAGATAAAATCAGCAAAGTTAGTGATCATATAGGTGGGACCCTAACATCCTTTGGTCTTTAAACCATTCACACGTTGCTCTTTCTTGATTCTCCAAGGACAAGATGCCCATTTACATCCATTTACTCTGTTTCTGGATCCAGGTTTCTGTGTATCGTAAATAAAAGCTGCCACAATTCTATTGAGTGCTTATATTAAGATGCATGATAGTCAACCTTAACTAGTGCTCCTGGCTCAAGAATTTTATTTTTTTGATAAACTCTTTATATCAGTTATTCCAATCATTTACCAACTTCTTAATTTTCACAAACCATATCCTGTCTCTGTTGTTCCACATTCACGGCGCTCCCTTATACTCATCTCTTTCTTTGAATGTCCAACCATTTCCCACCATGTTCTTTATATGTATCCTACCTCTTCTAAAATATTGACCATTTTACTTTGCATTTTATTCTCCTGTATTTAATCCCAAGTAAAAGTTAAAAACATTTAAACGTCAATGTACTTCTATTTCCTACATAATTTATTTCAGAAAATATGCAAGAAAACTCAAATCTATAAGAGTCATAGACCCAGTGTTTAGAAAATGAATTATCAGAGAGCTAAATAAATCACAAAATCCTAACTGTGCCTCCTACAGGTTCTGCATCATTTGGACCATGGGCACTTGGTGGGTGATGAACCCCTTCACCTCAGAGCACGGCCAGCAGGCAGCGCGAGCTTGATGTCAGCAATCAGCCGATGTTAAGGGAAAGACTGAATTCTGCACAGAGAGAAGATTTAGAGCTGGGATGGCACATGAAGATTTGATGAAGACTAGAGTTGACTATGCCACATGGGAAATTATTCGTGTGTAAAAGTGAGATGCAAATATGGGTGATGTTACAATTGTATTCAGAATAATTTCTTGTTAGTGCAGTCGAGTTGATTCTAGCTCCTAGCAACCCCGTGTATAGCAAAGCGGAACCGTGACCTGCGCTGCCCCTCATTTTCCTGAACTACATCAGACAATGTTCTGCTACTATTCATGGGGATTTCAAAGCCAATTTTTTCAGAAGTGGGTGGCCAGGTCCTTCTTTCTGATCTAATATGGAAGTGACGCTGACACCTGTACACCATGGGTGACCCTGCGGGTATTTGAAATACTGGTGGCATAGTTTTCAGCATCACAGCAACACATAGCCACCACAGTATGGCAACAGACAGACGGATGGTGTGGTTCCCTGACTGGGAAACACCCAGGCCAGGGTGGTGAGAGCAATGACTCTTAACCACTAGATCACCAGGGCTGGCTAATAATGGCAATAATTATTATTATTGTAAAGAATGCTTCGTATCTTCCTCAATCTTTAACCTCTTTCTCTTTAATAAATATATTCAAGTCTCATTACTGAATCGACAATGAGGCAGTAAATCTCTCTGATTTAATTCTGCAGTGGAATCCACTCCGATGACACCTTGATGCTGAGGGATCCTAGGGCAACGTTGAAGTGGGCCCCAAACATTGGGTTGAGCACCAAGAGCAAGAATTACACATACAGCCATTTGAATATGGGTGAGAGAAACAAGACGGGGTATTAATGAAATGCTTCTTGCCACGGAGACGCTAAGACATTGGTTCTCAATAACACTTTTGATGATTTTTCCACATCAAAAATGTTCAGCTGACCTCATTTAAACATGGACTGTAGTTCCCTTGCAAAGATTCTTGTTACGTTTTCAGAAAAGGAGAGAGTAAAACACTCGAGCAGCACAACTTTCATATATTTCAGGACCTTACCTTCAAGCCCTTTCTTTGGCTATTATCAGATCTTTACTAGCTAAAAATCTTTTCACTCGAGGGCCTGTGCTATTTGCACAGCTGATTTATAAGGTGCCTGAGCACTGAGAGTTGAAATTGCTTGTCTGCACTTCCTCCATTTTTGTCAGGAGAGCTCAGGTTATTCAGCGGCTCCACCATCCTCACTGAAGCAGAGGAACTCAAAATTTGTTTTCTATTTTCACTCTTCCAGCACAAATGCTGTTTATTTTACCCTTTAAATTCCTCATGTTCTTCCAAGGCCCAACTCTAGACCTACCTTAGACAATGCAGACGAGACGAGTTAAAAATCTCACTTCACAAACATCCCCTTGCATGTAGGGTCACATACGGGGTAATTTCTGTCGTTAAGACTAGAAAAGGCAGGTGAATGGGAGCTTCAAGCTTCTTCATCTCACGTACTTTAAAAGGCTGACCTCCAAAACCTTGTCCCCGCGAAACGAAGAATGTCTGGGCGCGTCTGAATCATGACCGTGTCCACAGAGTCTTGTGTAGAGTTGGATTAAAGTAAAATTACTAAAGTCGGCGTGTGAATGGAGTAACATCACAGAGACGCACTGACACAGGACGCTAGGTGGTGGAGCACCGCTATGCTAGTCCTATGCCAGGACTTGCAACTGATAAAGAGCATAAGGCATTTGTGATAACAAAGTCTGCACAGCCCTTTAGTTACCAATTATTTAAATTCTTCCTATTTCTAGAGACTGCTTATAATAAAGACCCATATTCAGTAAAAACATGAAAATAAGGAAAAAAGAATGGGAGTGCAGTAAGAAATATCTGGGGTGGGAAGATTTGTGAAGAGAATAAAAAACTCAGAGAGGAGAAACTATGATGTGGAAACCCTAGCGAAGTGCATGGAACCATCCAATTAATACAGGGTCTCCCAACAGCTGAGGCAAAAAGGCAACAGATGAATCTCATACTTTTCATTGTCTGTTTATGAGAAGTATGCCTATTCTTCAAGCAAAACACTTTTTCTCAGTACTCTGTTTTAGAGGAATTTGTTCCACAGTATTCCTAGAAGGAAGATTAAGCATAAGTGACCGACTTTTAATAGCCGTATTATAAAACACAGACAAGGTTTTGATATGGCCATCATGTGACACTCCAAAGGCCAAGTACAAAATGAAATTGCTGTTGCTGTTGAAACCAAACAAAAGGTGTGTTTCAGGTGTTTGTTGTGTAGCTACAAATGATAGGACCACAGCTATACCTTTTGTCTACAGTCCACTTTTAAAGTCTGGAAGGATATTAATATGTGATGGAAAAGCACAGTAACAAACCTTAAAACTTTTAATAGCTCTGATATTTTAACAACTCTCCTTGATATTTAGAATCTGAAAATGATTATATAAATCACAATGTTTGTGCGTGTATATATACATATGTGTTGGTATCTGTTACACACCTATATATACACACATAATCTCTTGAGGCATTTTGACATTTTGACTATAATTACAAGGAGCTGAATCGAAACCTAGTGAAATCAGTGAACAGAAAACAGTGGAAGTCTACTCAGAGGAGATTTGCTGTTTTTAAAAACAGTATCTTTTAATTTAGACTGAATTACCATGCAGCCCCTATAAAAAAGATGATGAATACACGTAAATTCGTTTTGATTAGCACTATCACACCAAATATCATATGATGCTGAGTAGATAGGACCTTTTAAGTGTTGCCAGATGGTTTTGATCAGTGTTTATTGTTTTTTATATACTTTACTAGAGATCGTATATTAACATGCAGCTGGAGTACACTACCTTTCAAACTCAACAAGCCCAGGAAGCGTTTCCAGCTGACTCGGCACATACTGGAGCTGTGAGCACTAATCACTGGAGAATAAAGTCAGATATAAAGCAACGCTCAAAAGGAAAGTTATACAAAGTAACCTTATTTCCACATGTGAGAGAGTTATTACTAATTTTTGCAAGAAGCTTTTCTTAGTTTGTTATTATTTGTCCTTTTGCTTAGGATTCAAGCTTAGTGACCCTGAACACACAAGTTTCATCACAAATGTAATGGATATGAGTCATGGAAAATTTTTCCAAACTGATTTAAGATAGTAGGAAACTCAGTCCAATTTGGGAGAACAAATTCAGGTGACAGACGAGAGTAGTGGGGGACACTGATGTGGGAGGATGAGCCTCTTGGTGCGTCCTTTGCACTCAGTGTTACTGTATATGTGAACTACCTTCAGTTTTCCCCCCTAATAATGGAAAAGTGCAATGCGACTTTTTCAGACTACCTTAGCGTACACATGCTTAATATTACTTTAAGTTCAATTTAGGGAGAAAAACAAACATTTCCCTGATTCTCTCTTTTTCTGAGTATTATGATCCCTGTAATGGTCCGTATGCCCACATTCCTTTCTCACAGAAGAAGGGAAAAAAAACATTGAATGTTTTGAGTGTCTAGTACTGTGCTGGATACATTCGTATATTAGGTTAATTAATTCTCAAAACCACTTGGTGGGTTGGTTAGGTTTATCCTCATTCTGAGATGGAGAGAAGGTGAAGTATTTGTGGAAGCTGCAGAGGTAAGAAGTGGCTGAGCTGAGATCCAAACCTATTTCAGACTATGTGCTCTTCCACATAGAAATAGAGTGGAACACAAAACCAACTTTCTCTGCTTGTTAACTCTTCTCAGAAAGTTGATTATATATTTTCACAAAAAGCATGAAGTCTAGAAAAAAACCCATTTGGTTTTCCATTTGTTAAAAGTATAATTCTCTGCAGCCACCAAATTTGTTGCTGAGGTATAATTTGTGGAAGACCTAACAAAATGTATACAAATTCTTTTTCTGTTTTTGGTGAAGAAGATTGGCCATCAGCAAACATCTTTTGCTAATCTTCCTTTTTTTTCTTTTTTTTGCCTTGAGGAAGATTGTTGCTGAGCTAACATCTGAGCTGATCTTCCTGTTTTGTATGTGGGATGCTGTCACAGCATGGCTTGATAAGTGGTGTGTAGGTCCATGCCTGGCATCCAAACCCATGAACCCCGGGCTACTGAAGTGGAGCATGTGAAGTTAACCACAATGCCACGGGGCCAGCCCCCAAATTTTTAGAAAAAGAGGGCCTTTTAAAAAGGTTCAATATTTCTGTGAAGGACATTGTCTTATTAGTTTCATCGATCTTCAAATGAGTTAAAAGGACTGAAATATTCAATATTTTCAGGAAATTAACTACTAATTAAGCACTAGTCCTTCCTACTGTGGTCTTGACTTCTGTTCATTGATTTATGGAAAGATTTATCTGTCTTAGAGTAAAACTTTGCTGTTCCAAAATTCATTTATTGAAAAAAACCACAAGTTAGAATATGTCACAAATACAAAGCTCCATAAAAGTTTCTAAGAGCGACCTGTGCTCGCACATTCTTCTCCTGCCTCCATCACCAGTCCTGTGAACTCTTTGGAGAGGAGGAAATTCTCATAAAAGAAGACAAAAGAAGATATTTTCACTCACCTTTGTTTTATTGTTTTTTTGTTTGTTTGTTTCTTTTCACAACACAGATTACTGACTTGGTTTAATTAGATCAGGCAAATCAACTTCACACTCATTTTCCAACTCTGAACTTATTTGAAAACTGGGATAAACAGAGGGTGAGTTGAACAAGTCAGTAGCATAAACACTTCTTCGCACATTGATTGGATATTGAGTAAAATGGCCGAGCTCCCGCCGGAGCCGTATGTCTTCCCTGTGGTGTAGCATTATCTGAGGTGGGCAGCAGATCCCGGCTCATTTCCTACAAGGTACAAGAACCATACACTTCCTGCCAGATTGGAACACTTTCCTCTGCAGGACACAGTTGTTCTTGCCTGACACACTATTCAAGCTAATAATGGGAGAGTCACGTGAAAATATTTCATCCATGCAGACTCTTAGAACTTTAAGGAAAAAAATTGAGAATTTCCTTGATTTGTCAATTATATAAAACCAAAACGAGAGAGATACCTGTGTAACTGAGAGCTTAAGGGAAATTAAACAAATGTGTATATAAGAAATAACTAGAAGAGTGACTGGCACAGAAGTAGAGACTCAGTGAATCTTTTTTTTTCTCCTCAGAAGAAAAAGCCCTCTCTCTATTTCTCAGTACAGTTTTAGAATTATCCCATATTTCGTAATTGTTCATGTTTTCATCTTCTCTATCCTGGGAGCAGGAGACTTGGTATTTCATCTTTGTTTTCCTATGTCCAACTTGGTATTTACATTTGATAGCTTCTCAATAATTAGTCTTTGAATAGATTAATTAAATATAGATAAGAGCCCTTTAATTGCACAGTTTGTTGCTCATAAATTATACTTTCAATTAAATTGATAAGAAATTTAATAAAGACTAAGGTACAAACATAAAAATTGTTGCCTTCAGCTGAGACAGCATCTCAGAGACACAGAGTTTAAATTATTTTCCATCTATTTCTAGAGCGTATAATTCCTACTGTGGTTAGGCACCAGACAACCTGGCCATGTCGTTTAACAGAAGCTGGAATTAATGTTCTATGTAAATAAGATGCAGGAATGTGAAGGTTAACTCATGCAGTGTAAGATGTGTAAATACCCCATCCACTAATTAGCAAATTAGTAACATGAGGGATTCCTAGAGAGCTTTTCATGCTTTACATAGCTTATTTCTATTCATCATCCAAATATAAAGTCAGAAAGCATCTTATCTATAAATTAGGAGTGAGTGGCCCTATCAAATATTTACATAAATCTGTCACTGATTTATGTGAATGCGTTGCTTTTATACATAATATTGTCCTCTATTAAAGAGTAGACCTGATTTGGGACATTCTCTGCTTAGTGATGGAATGTTGGAGACCCATTACCTGCTCTCAAAAAAGCAAGAGTAAAAGCCTGGGCATGGCTCAGCATCTTGCAGCGGGTGTAGACGGATCACCACATTCTGGCCCCACTCATCACACAAAGGTCTTAATCACAGTAAGACTCACTCATTAAAACACCTGCCTTCACATGGACGTATTAGAGTGGGTCATTACATGGCAAGGGAGTACATCCAAGCGACAGGATTAAGATTAGAGACTGTACAAACCATTTCCCATCAAAACAACCTCCCTGTTGTTAATACCTCCCTATTCACTGTATATTACTTTACAACTTGATAAGTAAAACACCTGCATATTCAGACAACACACCACCTACAGAGAGACCATACTGCTGAAGCATAACCTGTACATATAACAACGTCAGAAATATCAGCGCTTCAGTTTTTATTGGGTATGTAAAATACTGCAGTGGAATAATGGTCCTATTCTTATAAAATGGGTTTAATAAATTACCAAGAGAGTGCACTGCCACAGAGAGGACATACAAATCCAAGGGTTCTAAAAGGAAGTGGACAACACCATCTGTATTAAAAATTCTTAGCAGTCCTTGCACCTCAGAAACTAACAATTCCCCAGTGAATTACTTAATAGTTTGAAGATGGTAGAAATATCTAAACACTGGCAAATTTACCAAATTAAAGCAAAATAAACACTTAGCTTAATATGAATACAAATCATCAGATCCTGGAACAGATATCTTGTCACAAGACACGGCAGTGGCTACCTCCCCGAATGAAAGTAACGGCTATAGAAGACATTCTATTGATTCTATAACTTTCTGTATTTTCTGTTTTAGAACATTACTAAATTACCTAAAAAAATGTTTTTAATGAACAATTTAAAATATTTCTTAGGTATGGAGTTGTGGGGAGCCCCATCCCCAAAGAAGCGGTGCAATCTACTGTGGTGGAGGCCTTGAAAGACGCCCTTGAGTGTAGAGCATGTTAACCTGGCCCCCTGAAATGAGGGCTCTGTGAGAGGCAGCTGAGAGTTAAAGGAGAAAGTCATGGACAGGGAACTTGTATAGGACAGCACCTACATGTAAGTCAGAGCCCCAGAGAGGTCAGAACAAAGCAGAGGAGAAGCCACAAGGTAAATCAAGATGGCAGTCTGCTAACCCGACATAACCTGGTGGCGTTTTCTGTCTGTCATCTTAAGGTTCATCATATTTTCCTGCATTTGTCTATGAAACCATTTCTCAGAGAAGTAATAACTTGTCTACAAGCTTGGTTATTCAGACTCAGTACCATGGCCACCCATATCCTCTGGCACATGTAGAGGTCAAATAATCATTTGTTGACAATAAATGGTAGTAATTTGGGAAATATTAAGAAAGTCATCATCTTTGATGCTAGTGGATGAAATGGCTTATGAGCTACACAAGTAGAGCGCATCTATAGCAAACGTCAAATGACTCTGGGAGTGTATTCATGGTTGTACTGTAATTAGAGACGGCCTTTTCTAAAGAATGCTTTAAGAAGACGGTGTCCCAATAAATCACTGGGAACAAAGAAGAGCATACAGAACTCACTGGGAGAAGCTTTCATTCATTCAGCATGCGCTAAGTGCCTCCTTAGACCCGTCACACTACACCATCCACAAGCACACAGAAAAGGACTCAGAAGAAAGGTGAGATATGCTACTTCTTAAGATTTAATCAGGAAACCAAATATTTAAATGTGAGTAATTTTGACAAATAGTTACTCCTAGAAATTGAGAATATTCAGCTCACATGGAGACTGTACACAAATACAACGCTTTTGGGTGACTGAGATCTCTAGTTTCCCCGCATGTGAGTGCATTGTGAAACAGTCTGTGAATTCTGAAGTATTTTCTTAAGGGATTCTCAGACTCTGAACTGCCAAACTATGCAGTTTGTTTTACTTATTTGTTTTAACAATTGCTTTTGCTAAGGTCGATGAATTCAACTGAAAAATTTAAAAACAACTACTTCTTTTGCCAAAGAAAGACATGAAAAATGGTAAGCCTCCAGTAATTCAGTAATATAATCTTCTGGTCAATATATTTTCCAATAGTGAGCTAAAATTTAGGTGAAATACAAAAAGAATATTATCTTTTCTATTTGGGATGCATCTATATTAAATGCATTTTCTGTATTTAATATATGGTTATTTACTGTCCCATAGACTCTGAGGATAAAACTCTGAAGATTGTTAATCAATTACTAAATGGCCATCATTTATGTCTCTAATGATTCTAATTTTTCAAACCAATAATCTTGCCTTACATTCAGTCTCTTCAGAAATTTTCAAATAATATTTTTAAACAGTATTTTTATTTTATTAGTCAAATATCACTAACTCAAGCTAATTCAAGAATATTAAACATTATGAATAAATATATGAAGAGTTCATTCATAAAATATTGACAGGAAGAGGAGAAAGGAGAGAAAAAATGTTTTGAAGTTCTTCTTAAAACATATTTTTATATCTTCCTACTCTACTGTCCTCCTCTTGTTTCCTGCCACACAGATCCATTATATCGCATGATTTCTTGTGTTATATGCTGCCATTGAAGGACGTACATTTCACACTTGGCCATAAATCAAAGTGTTAAAGTTATTTTTGTCATGAAATTGAGTTCTTTTCTCCTCGTTCCCTAAGTGATTCCCAGAGAGTAAAACTATTAGACTCACGGTTTTGAATAGAATGGAGACAGCAGATATTACAACTCGCTCCCTGTACAGAAGAGAAAAGAGAAAGACAACACACACAGGCGACTAGCCTTTAGTAACACAGCAGATAGATATCTGAGCACAGAATGGACCAGCGCCTTCCCAAGTGTCACCCAGTGGGCTTTCAGGTGCCATATTTCAGAAGCTGTGACAACTTTTCAGACATGAGAGTAAGAATGGTGCCCCTGGGTGACCTAGGACAATGGTCATTAAGTCTGCCTCAACATATGAGTTTCATATAGTCAGTGTACCTGTCTTTGTGGTAGCACCCACGGCTTGAGGGAAGTTGGCATTTATGAGAACACAAGGGCCTCCCTTCCATCCAGCTGACGGATCTGTGCCAATGTCTGCTATGGGCTGATTCTGATAGAGACAATGTGCCACCCAGACACACACACTCCTAATACCCATCCATTCCCTCTCCTTGACAATGACCAGGGAAGGACAGAGTATGAGCAACAGACGTCTGAAGGAAGGAAAAGTAGCTGGAGAAGGGAGGCATTGCTCTATTTAGGCAGCTACAAACACATGTGCTGCTTTTGCCTGTGAACACCTCCCTTCCTCTGGCAAGAGAACCCTAAGTTTCTTGGGAACATATCCCTCCCAATCTAGGACTCCACAAGTTTCATGCTGGGCTAATCTGACTCCCAACTCTAAGAGTGGACACATGAACCAGGCCCTGCTCACTCGGTAGTCAGACATGGGCACGTGGCCCTGTAAGGGCTGAAGAAAATAAATCCCAAGAACCTTGATGGACCTTTCAAGAAAGACCCAGTGTCAGTTCCACTAAGTGTGCTGAACTGGTAGAGCCTGATGGAGGACAAACCGAACACAGAGAAAAACGCAGCTGGAAGACGGAGAGAAATTGTCCTGACACCACCATTTGGGTCCACTGTAGACAGGAAGCAAGGTCTACTTCTGGCTTTATTGTTTCACAAATCAGTCAATTCATTCTTTCTCTCTCACCGTCTTTGACTTAAATTTCTGTCACCAACAACTGAAATGTCCAGACAAATAAGAAAGCTCCTTTCTAGATGCCTAACTTAATACCAGGAAGTGACTTAGGCCTCAGAGAAAGGCTAGCCCGTGATGCAGTTGTTTAAGACACCAGAGAAAACACACGTCTATCAGTGCTCACTGCCAAATGCTGGTCACAATCAGCCATGAGCATTTGAGTCTCCCAAAAGTACACCACGGGATGTGGGAACTCGAATACACCAGGACACCTGACGTTTCAGGAAACAAAATTTAACTGAGACAGAGAGACAGATGAAACTCCTGGAAGAACAAACCCGTTAAAACTTAATGTGACATTGGATGTCAGCATGTAATTTTGTTAAATAAAAGATCAAAAACAACAAAATAGAAAAATCAAAACTCTGCCACGCTGTCTCAGCAGTCTGTTGCTCTGGCTCCATTGAAGGTGTTTATTCACTAGAGAAAACCTCTGCCCAAAAAACCCTGTGAATTACAAAGATGTGTACCTGGATACCAGCACCTAGCAACTGAAGAGGAGCGTGAGAGCTCGCCCATCAACTTAAGGGTAATCGTCTTGTTTGCTCCAGTTTCCATCTTCCTATCCATTTACCACCAGATATTTTAAGGGGAAATTTCTTGGAAGGAATGGAGGAAGGGCAGGACGCTTTGTTATCGGGTGATAAAATAACAGCCTAGGCTAGACCATTGTTCCGCCTCCAGGAGACAGTCCATGAGTCTCTGAGCACAAGCCCAGTGGACCTCAAAAACTGCAAAGTGACAGAACCACTCTCAGGAGGTCTGCAGCCACCAGTGGTGGCTCAGGGGCAGACTGGGATCCAGGGGCTGGGGCGGCTCCCACGGCCTCACTCGGGCGTGTGTTCCAGGGCCCAGATGATGTCCACCATGGAAAAGCCTCAGAAGGACCATTTCAGGGAGGGCTGGAGGACACATCAGAGACCGAACTCCAGCCATCCATAGAGTAAACATGAAATTTTAACAAATAGACAAAAACAAAGCAGGCATCACTGAAACAGAAAGCCCTTATTTTCTTTTGGCCACCTTCCTTTTTTCCCTCTGCCAGGGAGCATCTCTCTGCCGGGCCAGGGCCAGGGCCCCCACCCTCTCTTTCATCTGTGCTTAACATTGCTCTCATAAAAGTAGCTAATAGAATTGTGGACACTGAGGGAGAAGGTGGTAAATGGTGCCTCTGGGAGCCCGGGTCTCCACATCGTTACTGCAATGGCTCCAGTGAAAAATGAGAATGAAACCAAGAGGGAGGGGCTCCAGGCTCCACCCTCGCTTCCAGCTGAGCTGCTCAACTTCTGCCTACTATGTACAGCCAGGCTTCACCTAAAATCTTATGCAAGGTGGGAGGAGGAGGATAGTGGTTCTTTTACTGCTGCTACTGCTGTTTAAAAAAAATTGTAAAACCATTGTTCCTGAAAATCAGTGCATAGGATGTGGCACAGCATACAACCTTACATGGAATCACAATAGCAGAGGAGCAGGAAATGTTTTCATCTAAAGAAACTCATTTCTAATGGTGAAATGCTGACATCATCGAGATGAGAAAGAGTCGGATTCATCCTTCTCAATCTCTCTTCTTTTCCTTCATTTCCCTCCCATCTTCTCTTCTTTCATTCCATCCATCCTTCTTTCCTCTTTCTTTTGCTGTTTTTCTTTTTCCTGTCTTTATTGTTCTGTCTCTTTACCTTTCTGTTTCTCTCTCTGCTTTTTCTCTGTTTTTCTTATTTTCTTCATGAAAAATTATGGCTTTGATTCTGTAATTCATCACATCGATATATGTAAGATGTGTCCTTACCCAACTTGCTCTCAAGCTTCATAAGACCTCAGAGAGATGCCAAGTTTTCCATTAACAGAGTTTCTTCAGGAAAAACGAATAGCTTACATCAAAAACTTTTGGTGTCTGTGTCCTGGACGTTTCAAGTGCTCTTTCCTGTTCCCCTCCACTTTGCTTGTCACCACTCGAGTGGGGACCTAAAATTAAGCCTGATACTGTTACTGTTCTACTTAGAAAACTTTTTTGGTTCCATATCATTTATAATAAAAATGTCTAAATTGCTTCCCCAGATATTCAAGGCCCGTTAGCTTGGTCTTACTTCTTTTCCAATCTCACGTTCTGCCACCTCCACCACTTCCCCAGTGCCCTAAACTTCCAGCAAATTGAAATGATCTCTGATCTGTAAATACACTTTTTCAATATCAATAGCTTTGCCGTGAATGAACCTTCTGTCATAATGTAATTTGCCCTCATTTACACCTAGTTCAAGAGCCAAATCTAAGATAATAAATGTAAATTAAAATTACTGAAAAAAAATCTGAACATAAAATTCTCAGCATAAAATTTTATTTAAACAAATTATTATAGGAAATTTGTTTTCTCAATTTTATTGAGGTATAACTGAAAAACAAAATTGTAATATATTCAAAGTGCAGATCATGGTAATTTGATATAAGTAGACAGTGTGAAAAGATTCCCACCATTGAGTTAATTAACACACCCATCACGTTACCTCAAATGTTTCTTTTTTTTTTTTGGGTGAGAACATTTAAGTTTTACGCCCACGTTCCACACTCTTAGCAAATTTCAATTATACAGGGCAGTCTCATCAACCACAGTCACCACATTGTACCTTAGATCCCCAGAACTTATTTCTCTGATAACTGGAACTTTTTACGTTTTGACCAACATCTCTTCATTTCCCCCACTCTTTAGCCCCTGGCAGCTGCCCAAGCTAGTCTCTGTTTCTACAAATTCTGCTTTCTAGGATCCCACATATGAGCGAGATCATGTAATAGCTGTCTTTTCTGATTTATTCCACTTAGCATAATGCCTTCTAGCTTCATCCATGTTGTTGTAAATGGCAGGATTTCCTTCTTTTTAAGGCTGAATAATATTCTGCCGTGTGTGTGTATGTGTGTGTTTGTGTGTGTATCACATTTTCTTTATCCATTCATTTGTCACAGGGCACTTAGGTTGTTTCTATACTTGGATATTTTGAATAATACTGCAGTGAACACAGGAGTGTGGACTTCTCTTTGCGATAATGATTTCTCATCCTGAGATAAATACCCACAAGTGGGAGTGCTGGACAGTATGGTAGTTCTACCTTTATCTTTTGAGGAACCTCCATACTGTTTTCCCTAGGGGTTGCACAGTTGACATTCCGACAACAGTGTAAAATTGTTCCCTTTTCTCCACGTCATCACTGCCTTTTGTTACTTCTCATATTTTTGATAACCGACATCCTAACAAGTGTGAGGTGATACCTCATCGTGGCCTTCGTTTGTATTTTCCTGATGATTAGTGATGTTGAGCCCTTTTTCATGTATCTTCTAGTCATTTGTGTGTCTTTTTTGGGAGAAAAGTATCTATTCAGGTCCTTTGCCCATTTTTAATTGCATTATTTGTTTTTCTGTTACTGAGTTGTATTAGTCTGTACATTTTCAAAATTAACCCCTTATTGGATTGGTGTTTTGCAAGTGTTTTCTCCCATTCAATAGGTTATCTTTTCATTTCATTGGATTTTGCTGCTGTGCAGAAGGTTTTTAGTTTGATGTAGTCCTACTTGTTTGCTTTTTCTTTTTTGCTTTGGGTGCCAAATTCAAAAAATCGTTGCCAAGACCAACGTGAAGGAGCTTACCTCTTAGGTTTTCTTTGAGGAATTTTAAGATTTCAGGTCTTACTTTTAACATTTTCATACTGCTCAAAGTAATTCTCTTTACCTTCAAGACTTAACACAGCTGTTTCCAAGGAAGAACTGAGTGCACACGTGCAACCAAACGACTCAAGAATGGAAAGGGACGTGTCTACTCAAGGAAGATAACACTCATCCTACTTAACTGGTAGAACGTCCAGATGCTCCTATGAAACGGTGAAGGTGGAAACAAGGAGAAGACCCGAGGACAGCGACTGCCCGCCTGCATGAAGGAGGAAAGTATCTTCAACTTCCTTCACCTTCCATATTGATGGAATGTGTGGGTTTGGGCCTCCAAACAGGCCACAGAAAGGGTCACACAAAATATTATTTGACTTTCATTTACCTAATAGCAAAATATAGAGATTTCTGTTTGTGGTAGAGAAGAGCTTCCCTTTTAAGTTTGACAGTACTCAGTGTCAAAAGTGCTGAAAGCTTTGGGGCCGGCCCCGTGGCCGAGTGGTTAAGTTCGTGCGCTCCGCTGCAGGCGGCCCAGAGTTTCTTTGGTTCGAATCTTGGGTGCGGACATGGTACTGCTCATCAAACCACGCTGAGGCAGCGTCCCCCATGCCACAACTAGAAGGACCCACAACGAAGAATATACAACTATGTACCGGGGGGCTTTGGGGAGAAAAAGGAAAAAATTAAAATCTTTTAAAAAAAAAAAAGTGCTGAAAGCTTTGATGAAAATAGAAATTTTAAAAATCCATAAAAGTCTCTTCAGTGCTTATTTCCAACATCTTTGTTATTCAGTTTGCTGATAAGCCCCAGTCAGTTTTTCCCCATAGATAAGAAGGAGAACTTTTTTTTCAGTGAGGAAATTTTGGATAAAAAGGATGGACCAGGCTCCCTCAAAGGGACAGCTTCCTCCACAGACGGCCGTCTCAGTGAGCTATTGCTTGATTCCGAGAGCAGACCGCCTGTGCCCCTGACACTCAGGGCCATCCAGACACGGAACAGGTGCATTCTGTTTGTCCAGAGACAGGTGGGTGAATCTGTTTAATATATTAAGTGCTAAAACCTGTAGGAAGATATAGGATGTAACTCTATTTTATTGCACAGGCAAGGAAGAGAGAAGAAAGCCTTAGTTTAACCACCTGACCTCCTGCAGGATTTATCTACTGTGGGAAGACAAAGTAAGTGTTCTCCCTGTTTCTCTTCAGTTTCATTGCTTCTGCTTCCAGCAGTGTAGCAACTTAACCTTTATTATTCAGTTAACTTTCAGAAAAACTACGTAGCAGCCATTGGTAGGGAAGTATGAGGACAGGGAGAGGGCTCAGCTCTGACCTCGCTACAGTTCAAGGTAACAGAAGGGCAGACAGACACATCCGAGGGCGACATAGATGCCCGTGCCTGGGAAGGTCCTACCATGGGCGTAAGTGCTGAGCTTTCCATACTCTCAGGGCTGTGGACTCGGGCCAGGGAGTCTTCAGGACGAATACCTCATCTGCTGGTGCTAACTCAGTCTAGGTAAGTTTAAGAGATAATTCGGATTTTCTAAGGTGGTGAGCTACCTGGGCATCAGATTAAAAAAAAAAAAAATCTAAAAAGAAATATTCTCAAAAGTTGGAATATTCTAGGACTCGGTGTGTAAACTGGGTTCACAGAATTGACTTCCTCACCCTTTTCACCACCACACACACTTTTTTATTTTCAGGTAACATTTATTAGCAGTCTGTGTATGTGGGAACTAGAAACATGAATGAGCCCTAAAATAAATCTGACCATAATAATCATTTCAGACATTTGTTGAGCACTTCTTTGGTACTATTCTAACTGCCTTCAAGGATGATCTCATTTATTCTTCACAACAATTCTACTCATTCCTACTCTCATCTTATTAGTGAGGAGACAGAGATTTCTGAACGGCCTGGAGGCAGACAGCCCTTAAGGGACAGAGTTAATATTTGGCTCCAGCAGCGTCTGTAAACTCAAACTGTCGCAGAGGAAGCCGCAGACGGCTTTGATTCAGCGAATGAGGATACCGAATGCAGAGAATGTGCTAACCAACTCCTGAGGTTTCACAAGCCACCCTGGGAAACAGGGGCCCTTGGTTCCAGGACAACCTTCCTGCTTGAGGATGAACTGGTTTTAGCAAATCAAGTTGGCATTTTATTAGAAATGAAATTGCCTCTACATGAGACTAAATTAACCAGCACCGTTGCCTCCGTCATAACTCAGTTTGGAGTAGAAAACAGTATGCTTCCTAACAATAGGATATCTTCATTCCACATTGATTGAATTAAAATACTACTGAATTAAATGATTTTCATCAAATGAAATGTAAGATTTAATAATACTAACGAATTTGTCTCATCTTTTGACCCTAGATGGGCAAAATTGAGTCTGATTTTCTTTGAGCTGTATAGAAATATGGTTTGGGGTTGGGTTACAAAATAATTTTGGTTATTTGCCATAAATATCATAAATTTGAAATCATATCTAAATAGACAGTCATACAATTTAGCAATATGTTAATAATGACATATAGTTCACCCTCGTTCTTATTATGTGTAAATCTTCCCAAATGAAAACTTTTCTTTCTGAACTGGTGTTTCACCAATATTGTATTTCAATATCAGTTTCGGTAAAGCTTCAGGGGCTTATTTATCAAATAATTCATGTAACGACTAACCCAATAGTCATTGGGTCATTCTTTTTAAAACTTGATTCTCAAGATTGTAAATTACTTAAGAATAACTAAGTAGAAAGCGAATAATGAAAGTTTTTGGAGAATTATAGGCAATTCAGAAAGTTTTCTCAAATTCTGACCCGGGTGAAAGAATGTGATGTGGGTCACATAAATCACTTCTAATGTTTGTCCTTGTTAAGAAACGTTTTCCCTAATATGATTATAGAAGTGAGAACTTCCCCCACCCAATTATAGCTCAAAAATCTCTGATAATACTGGGCAAGTCCTCAGAAACGGATTCACTGAGACAGACCCGTCCTTAATTATGGGACTCTGTGTATCGGGGAGATGTTACTCTCTCAGTAATGAGAAATGATAACTAACAAGTTAACTTGCTCCTCAGATTCCTTCTAATATCCTTAGAACGGAGGGGCCACCGCCTCAAAACTTTGCCAGATAACCTAAATTGTTCCCCAGGAGGTATCAGAAAATTCGGTATGCATTGAGTGCTACCATACTCCAGGCTTTAAATTAGTATCTATATGTACTTGTATGTATATGTATATGTATTTCTCCTCACTTGATCCCCACCATGACCCTGGAAATAAGGCATCACCCTACATCACAGAGGACAGAAGGAACCCAGAATCAGCTTTACCAGGAGCAAGGAAAGAGGCATCTGGATGATGTCATCTAGATGTTGTCATCTGGAACATCCACTAGGCTCCAGTGAGAAGACTCCGGAGTTTTTCCAAACATAGGCTTGAACCCCGTCTGGTCTCTACCACTTCCCTGCTGGGAGGCTCAGGCCAGAGAAAAAGTGATTCTAGGGAAGGACGCCCAGGGTAACTGACATTTGAGAGGAGCAGGCCACGGAACATCTGTTCAAAATAAATGTGCATAACACCTGGCAGGAAAATTCACTGGGGATTAAAATCCCTTTAGAAAAGCCTCAGCAAAATGTCATTTATGAGCTGTTTTCTTCCATCTCTCAACTCCATGGCAATAGAGATTCTGGCAGTGTCAAAATAAGCACAGCTTTCAACTGAAATTAAAATTGAATTTTTTGTCAATTACCTATATTTTGTAACTAATATTTTTTTGCATGACTTCTGACAACGGCAGCAGCTCCTTCACTGGTAGATAAATGTTTTCAAGAAGAAATTTCTGAAATGTTTGCCTTTCTGTGGTCTAATCTGCCTCCAACTATCACTTTCTCAAAAATGCAAAAGGTGATGTGCACTTGAACTTAATTGTTTACATTGTACTTGGAAAGTTTTCCAGATGAATTCTAGCTGCTTAGTACATTAAAGAATACCAATAAAGACACCAAACATTGCTGGAATTTATCTGCTATTCCACAATAGCTCACTTTTGCTCCCAGGATTGGTTTTTGGAATATTCCTATCGTCGCATTGCCATCACTGCTGACAAAAGGCACAACACAGTATTTCTCTTCCAATAGCTCTCAGCATCTTGAGAATAAAAACTTTGACTCATTTTTGGACCCTCAGTACTTGCTCTATAAAAACTGCTAAATATGTGTTTCCTGAATGAATAAATAGCCTGTCGCTATTGAAGCCGATGAAAGTCAGCAGCAGATTAAATGATGGGACGGTTATCTAGTAAGCATAGAGTAATCTGGTTGTTGCCAGATCACCGTCCCCACGCCGAGGCCAGCTGCAGGCACGGTCGGGCAGTTGGCACAGATTTGGGTGTCTGTGTTGACCCTCTTTCCCTATTAGTAACCTTGTTATATTTTATGGTGTCTTCACCTTCTTTGCTGAGAAGAAAATCATGTAATCTTAGAGTTTGCCCTTGGTTATCCTTAGAACCTCACCACCTTTGTGTCCATTTGCCCAAAGTCCGTCCTTCTCTTATAAGTACTGTAAAAAAAAAATAACCAAATTCATGTGGAAATGTTAACAGTAGGTGGTAATTAGTTTACCTCCACAGAGAGAGCATTTGTATTCATCAGGGAACTAACAAAACTCGATTCCTTTTAAGTGAGAACAAGATCTTTAGGGGTCAGCTTTGTGGCCTTAAACAGATGCTGACTCTTTCTCCCTCAATGGAGCACATTCTGGGGGAGGTAATTTCAAATACGATCTCTCTCATTGCTTATCTAGTGAACCAAACTTTACAAATAAAGACTTTAGAATAGTGCAAGGAAGTTTTCTGGCTTCAACCTAATTTCACTCTAGACATTCATTGTTCACCTAACAAGTAGTAAGCACTGTGTTAGCCTCTATGAAAAATTCGTATTAAAAAAAACATACATAAGGATTTCTGGGAAGAGAGAGATGTCTACAATATAGGACAAACAAGAATACACAACAAAAAAAGAGACTGAAAAGTTACTGAGACCCATCTGTGATTAGTATCTTGTATTATATGCTTGTGAAGTAGATATTATTCTGATTTTAGAATGGAGGGAACACACAACTGAAGAGGCTAAATAATGGGCCCCATTTCTCTGAAGTAAGAGAATACCAATGTGTCACATCTTCCAGATGTTATTTTGAAAATTAAATGGACAATAAGCAATGCTTTGTAAGCTATAAGCCATATACAAATGTGATGCAATACTTTTCAAAGTTTAGTTCAGTTCTTTTCCTAGAGGGAGAACAGAGGATGAAATAAGTGAATCTGGAGTACTCTGTTGCTTGTCCCATGGTTTGGGCAGCTCATGAGCAAGTACACCCTGATGTAGGCAAAACACAGGACACAAAGTCCAGTGGCTTGGATCGCAATGCCAAGTCCAGCGCCCGCTGACGTACGGTATGCCTGTGCACAAGTCACTCTCTGAGGGTTACCTCAGTCTATTCTTCAATAGAGGTGACAAAATCTTTCAGAGGGCTCCTCTGAGGGATGAATAAAAATATATTTTTAGAGAATTCAGCATGTGGTAACTGTAAAAAAAGGAATAGATCTTAATTATCGTAACTGTATGCCTGTGCTGCTTAATAAACTTTCTTGGCTCCAATCTGTGTATGCATTTTTAATACATACATATTTAAGATAAAACAGTCATCTTCTGACTCATCAAGATATTAATGGTAAAAACTTTAAGGAAATATGTAACTTAGGAACAGCCACGGTGTGTGCGTGTGCATGTGTGTGTGTACAAGAGAGAGGAAGATCATTATAAACACACAGGCTTAATGATATTCAGTGGAATAAAAAATATAATGCAATGGGTTTGTAACACCCGCTTTAAAGTGATTTTCACAACTGAGGGAGTGTTTTACAACAAATTACAATTGATTGTTCCTGCCACACCCAACCAGGTCACTGAAACCAGAGTGAGGGAGAGGCTCCATCTGGGAGGACAGCGACTTATCTCCTTCTCTCTTGTGACACATCTCACTTCCAGTTGTCTTTTGTATTTTCCTTTATACCTCCCTAACTGCAAGTTCTCTGAAGCTTTGGTTTTGATTTGTCTTTTTATTTGCCACAGTTCTCAGCACATTGAGAATATCTATAAATATTCAAACAGTAACTGAGAAATCATTTACTGTAGAGCTTCTCAAATAGAGAAGAGAAAAAGAGACCTTCCCTCTTAATAAGCTGCCTTTAAAGTAAGACATAAGAGTCAAGCATCAAGCAAACCTTTCAGAGCAAAACAAGAAGCCCAGAGGCTGAAAGGATAAATCATATTTGATTGTATAAAAAAATGGAAATTTTTGGGGCTGGCCCCGTGGCCGAGTGGTTAAGTTCGCGGGCTCCGCTGCAGGCGGCCCAGTGTTTCGTTGGTTCGAATCCTGGGTGCGGACATGGCACTGCTCATCAAACCACGCTGAGGCAGCGTCCCACATGCCACAACTAGGAGGACCCACAACAAAGAATATACAACTATGTACCGGGGGGCTTTGGGGAGAAAAAGGAAAAAAATAAAATCTTTAAAAAAAAAAAATGGAAATTTTTCCTATGGCAACAGACATGATTAACGAAAAATATTAGAAGAGTGATCACTGGAAAAATATTTAAACCTATAAAACAGATGGAGTTGTATCTGTGATATACAAAAAGGCCTTATAATGTGTAGGAACAAAAGACAGTGGAACACAGGCAGCAACACTGATGAGGTGATTCATGGGTTGGGAACGAGTTCAGCTTCAGATAACCAGTAAAGGGAAAATTAATGTCATTATGGGATGTCATGTACCATTGAGACTGGTAAAATACAAAAATGCTAACACCTATTGCTAACAGAATACAGGGGAAATTATACCGTCAAATAAGGCCAGTGAAAATAAGATTAGTTATAGCTTTTGGGAAAAGAAATCTAGTAATATCAACTAAAATACACATTTTAATCCAGTAATCCCATTCTTGTAAATCTATCTCCTAAAATTAAAATGCTGGTACACTCAGGAATAAGGAAGATTATCACAATCAGGTCTTTCAGGGGCAAAACAAAACAGAAAAGAACAAAAGACATAGAAATAAATTGAAAGCTACCAAAGGGCAATACTCTAATAAATTAAGATATCTTCATCCCATAGATGGTTTATAACTATACCAGTTAGCTGGAAATATCTCCATAATATATTTTAAGTGACAAAATCAAGGTGCAGATAAATGTATATAATACGGAAGAATTTTACACACAGCAATGCAAACAAGAACTGTATATGCACGTATCTGAGCATGATAAAAAAAAGAGTGGAAGCAGGTATGACAGACGCTTCCAACTGGTTGTCTGCAGTGGAGGGGAAAGAAGAGGCTGAGGTAAGAAAGCCACAATAAAGCATTAGTCATGGTGCCCTAGGTGTGTCTCATAAGTAGAAGGACTGGGTTATTTTGAAATAAAAATCAAAAATATTCAAAGAGTGAAAAGGGCTTAATCAAGACACAATTTCTAAATAGAGAATCCAATATTCACATCATCCCCAAGAAACACCCAAATCATGTGGGCTATACCGCAGGATTCCCAAATAAATTTCCAAATTGTGCCCAAAAAGAAATGATCTAGACATTCAGAATCCTTAAGGCGACACCACATATCTACACCCCCTCCCACACCACAGTCTGCTCTGTCTTTCTGTAAACACCAGAGCAACGTGAGACAGTTGTCTGCCTCCATGAGGGATGTGTTTTTCCTTAGGAATAAGAGGGATCAACTGAGCTTGATTTATCTTCCACCACCTCCAGTCCATGCTGTCACACTAGTCTCTCTTTCTGGACACCGAGCTCTGTAATGCAACCTGACAGGAGAGAACGGAATTTAATTCTGGACAGCTTTCCATAGTAATGGGCTAGACAAGGAGACAAAAGAGTCTCTTATTCCCACCTGTCTGCAGCTACAAATAAGCCCCAAATGCAGGACATCATTTTTGGAAAGATACAAAATGTATGTCAGACTATCCTACCGTAGGACTAGAGGGGTGGGGCAGTGAATTACGGGCAATGGAGACATTTGCCAAGTGATTTCTTTCCCATTAAATTCACTGAGACAGCTTCTTGCCTAAAACATTCACCAATGTCACAGTAAAATGTGTTGACAGCTTGGACATAGCAGCATTCACTCCATTGTCACACAGTAAGCCTTATCAAGTATTTCCAAGTGAGTTGATGATTGCTTCTTTTCTGTGGGAAATTGTAAATTGTGGTCAGAAACATCAAAAAAACTGTTGACTAAGGTCAAAATACTACTACCACCAGCACCCCGACCCCAGCATTCAAACTTCAGCATACAAATTTTCCACAAAGCTATTGAAATACCAACAAAAACACGAGGAAAAGAGCAAATATAAAAATCTTGATTTTTCATTCTCTATTGCATGAAACTCGAATAAATCACTTGCTTAGACAACAGGCAACTATTTGAATACTGAAATCTCAAAGGAGTAAAGAAATCTAAATAAATTCAACTCATTGTAATCTATGCCAATAGAGGAAAATAATGCCTGAGTAGTCAAAACCACAAATGAGTGCACATCATTTGAGCGTTGGGAGTTCTTTTAATAGCACTAATATTGACATGCAGAATTACATATGCATGTACCAGTGTACACACGCACACACACACTCACACAAACGTCATAGGTTTTCCATCAATAAAGTTGCCAAATGAATTATGAAAGATTATACACATCCAGAGTCCAGAGTTGGGATCAGGGACTTACCACCACTCCTGGAAGAGTACTTGGCTCTCCTGTAAACACTTCCATTGAGTTGAAACCCATCTTTATCAGTTCTCAAGGCACTCACATATAACTCACAATCATCCTCTCCACCCCAAACTCCACCATCATCCCAAGTGACTTTAATGTCCATGTTAATGATCAATCCAGTACAAAGTTCTTTTTGTTTCTTAATCCCATGTCTGAAGATTTTCATTTCTATACCACTTCCACCAAATTTCTTTCATCCTTATCTTTCTTAACTTTCAGGAAAATCTGACATTGTGGATTACTCCCTCTCTTTCTTTCACCTTCATGACTATCCAAATTTCTTTTGACTTCCCTGATCATCTGTTATAGTTTCCTTTATGTACACCTTTTTTTCTTACTCAACTCTTAAACGACTCTGTTCATCAAGTCTCTGCTCTAGATCCAGTTTCCTCTAAAAGATATCACCTACTAAAAATTATCTCTGTGCTATCCAACCCTAAGCCTAGATCATTATTCTCCTGTGAGCTCTGCCCTCAAAACTGTATTTCTTTGAATGCAAAATTCTATCTAGTTTAAGATGCACTGTTATTTTGTCTATCACTAAAGGAAACAAGTTCCTAAATAACTATGTCAGTGCTTTCTTTTTAATATTTATTATACTTACTAACATATATTTTTGACTGACTTATGAAATATTTTATTATATGTCAATGTTGAGCATACATCAAAAACCCATGGTAAAATTAATTGGTTAAGGAATCATAAAACTTTTTTGTGTTGAGACACTTCTGAATCATTTTTCACACAATCACCAACGTCTGAGCATTTCCATACAACATCATCTTCTATATTATCAGAAGTATTGGTAATGCAGCATTTTTTATAAGTGCTCCAGTGTTGTCTCAGAAATATTTTTCCAAACTGCTGACATGATTCTGCAAAATTTGATTCTGGCACCTTGAACTTACAAGAAGATGACCTTAAACAGTTCTTAAGACAATGATCAAGATCCAAATTTCTTCACAAGCAGCCCTTACATGTTTGTTACCTGAAGCACGCAGGGACTGGAGATGCCCAGTTATGGCAGTAGGAACAACAACTAAGTTCAATGCAACAGGAATGACACCACATCGCGACTGCTGCTTGAACAACTGTGATCCTAATATGTCATTGACTGAGATGCATTCCAATAACAAAATGCAAAAGTCTCCAAAACGTGTGTCTTAAAGTCAGAGAAATAGATACTTATCTGCTCTTCCCACCTTTCCTCTTAGCATATTTGACATCACCATGCTCCTACTGTACAAACTCTGTCCCTCACCTATGTTCTCTATCATAGTAAATTGTTCCGTCCTCCACTTAGATGTGCAGGGGGAAACCTAGGTGTCATCTGTGGCTTCTTTTTCACATTCTACATGCTACAGTCAGCCTCTTAATGCACCTGAAACGAATTGTCTTCTTGCTATTTCTATTTCCCCTCCTCAGTTCCAGGACACGATCGTCTCCCTCTGACCATCATACCCTCTCTCAAAGGCTCCCTTTCCTCCACTGTTGCTTTCTCTCTAATTCAGAGTCCATATTCCTTATTAATATCCACATTTTGCACATGACAAAATCAGGCTAAAAGAAGTTATCTGCCTAAGAACACACCTCTATGATTTTAAATAGTGTGCTATATTGCAAAGTGGAAATAAATTTTGAAAATAAAAAGAATAAAGTTAGTTTATGAGAATGAACATAAGGAAATTCTGTAAAGTGGATGGAAAAGGGTCAAAGCTTGGAATGGAAAAGTATTTGGAGCAATGGTAAAAAGAGAGAAAAAGTCCTAATATGTTGAAAATACGTGATATCAAACTAAACCACACGCTCAAGAGAAGTTTACCTTTCTCTGTTGCTGAAATCTGGAGAAACAGTCACATGGATCTTAGAGGACATGGGCAATATTGTGTAGAACGTCGTTCCCAGTGTTCCTAGAGTCGATAGAAGCGTGAGTTGTCTTCAACGATTTCCTTGTAATCCTGTTCAGTGAGAGACAATGACACAATAACAAAGTCCGATTCCATAAAACAACTCTGATACACTAAAATTATACTGTATAAGCATGCAGCTTTTAGGTATGTGAATTTATTTGAGTGTAAAATTTAGAATAATGTGAGGATCGGTTGTGTGGCAGAGACTGTAAGATCCACATTCCATATTCTCTTCAGCTCTCTGGGCACACAGCTCGACTGCACACCAGCCTCCCTTGTAGCTAAGCGTAGCCACGCGGTTGAGTTAAAGGTAATGGAATGGGGCAAAAGAAAGCATCCCACGTCCAGCCCCATTCATAAAGAACTCCAGGCAGTCTGCTCTTGGCTTTATGCTCCTCTGGTTGGCTGGGTACGAGTGCAGTGATCTTGCGAGCCGCTTGTTCTAACTGCAACGGAAGCAAGCAATAACCTTCTGCTGTGTTTCAAGCATCATAGATATCAAGGACTATGGTAGAGAAGCTAGTTTTACACCAACTAACATAACAAGGCTGTAGAGCCTCAGAGGACAAAGCTTTACACGAGGATAACCTGCCAAGAGAAGAACAAGGATGTGCTTGAATGATTAAGGGCTCCTCTCAGGCATACGTCCTACCCATGCTATTTCCTTTACTCAGTGTTTACTGCATGTTGACTTTGGCAAACACAGCAATGAGCGATGAGCAAGACAGTAAGACATAGCCTCTTTCCTCAGTGGGCTCAGTGCAGACAGGGTCAATAATTCCCTCGGAATCCATTTGTAGGTCTCCTCCAAAATAAGAAAAGTGGGTAATCAAAGGTCCAAAAAGTCTGCACCATAAACCATGGCCAAAATAATTTTCCATGAAAACCCCTAAAACACAAAAAAACGAGTGTTCTGCATAATAATACGTAAATGAAAAAAATATTCAAGGATCTCAAATTGCAGAAATGTTAGGGGGATTTCCTGAAACACCCTCCAAGTTAGATTAATAGCAAAATGTACCACAAGATAATTGAATCATCTAATTTGCTAGACAAAATTTTTAGATATAAGCCAATCTAATCATGAAAGACATCATTCAAAAATGATAATTTTGATTTAAATGATGATTGTCTTTGAACGTTTTCTGACAATGAAGAATGAGACAATGATCCATTGAGAGTCAACCTAGTTTGTGACAATAAATGTCATAATCAACACAGTGCAGATCTTCCCCCCTCACTGACAGGGGTGTGGATTCAGCTCAATCAGAAGTGTGTTCATGAAGGTGTTCACTAATGTCTGAGTCAGAGATAAGGAAGAAAACATATTGTCCATTGCTTAAAAATATCTGATCTATAAAAACAACAGTATTATAAATGTTGGCCCTTAAAGATTTTTTAAAATTGTATCAAAGTATAATATACATAAAGAAGAACACATATTTTTTAAAATCCAATTTAGAGAATTTCAATAAATTAAACACAAGGGTGAAACCAGCAAGTATATTAAGAAACAGAACTTCACCGATACTGGAGAAACTCCTTTCATGTACCTTTGTAGCGAACTCCAACCACCACCCCGACTTCTAATGACAGAAATTAGTTTCGCCTGTTTCTCTACTCCATATACATGAAAAAATACAGGATGCATTCCTTTGTGGATTTTTTTCTGTTGTTGTCAACATTAGATATTTGAGATTTTCCCATATTGTTAAGATTTTTCATATGCTCAACTCTAGTAGGTACTGTCAGTCAATTTTCCAAACTGATTTCACAAAAGTTTACTTCTGTCAGCAGTGTATAAATGTTCCAGTTACTCCAGGCCCTTGCCAATCCTTGTTTTTTTCATCTTACTCATTTTATAAAACTAATTTGGTTGGTGTACAGTGATATGGAATTGTGGTTTAATTTATACTTCTTTAAGGACTTACGATTGTTTTTAACCATGGGAATTTCTCCTGTGTTCACTTTTAGTGGGTTTGTCTCTCTTACTGATTTGTGGGAATGGTAGATGACGAGATGCATCTATACATACATTAGCCATACGTAAGCAGTGCCTTCAGATATGAGCCCTTTGTGGGATGTACGTACTGCAAATCTCTCTCGCTCTCTGGTTTGCCTTTTCACTTGCTTATTTGTGTCTTTCAATGAATACAAGTTATAAATTTTAATCTAATTTTTAATTTTTTTCTATGTATTTTTATTTTTTGTCCTGTTTAAGAAATCTGTGCCTAAAGTCATAAAGTTTTTATCCTAAGTTTTTCTCTAAAGCTGTATGGTTTAATCTTTCTTGTTAGATCTGTAATTCACTTAAAGTTAATTGTTTTGTATCATGTGCGGTAAGATCTTCAACTGACTCAGCATCATTTATTGAAAAGCACGCTCTTCCCCTACAGTATGGCAGTGTCGCGTCTGTCGTAAGTCAGGTAGGCGTGAATGTGGCTCTGCTTTTAGATTTTCCATCGTGTTCCACTGGTCAGTTTGTTTATCCTTGCACAAATGCCATGCCTTGTTAATTCCTATGGGATTAGAATAGGTCTCAATAGATGGTAATGCAAGTTCTTTAGTTTTCTTCTATTTCTTCCAAATTCTCTTAGCAATTCTAAGTTTTTGTATTTCTGTGTACATGTTCGAACCTGTGTGCCAAATTCTGCAAAAAAAAATCATCTTTTGCATTTCGATTACATTTGATGAATTGATGAATTTAGGGAAAATTGACATTATAAAATTATTAAATCTTCCAACCCATGAATAAGACATTCCCTTATTTATGTATTTAATTTAACTCGAGAATATTTTATGGTTTTCAGTGTAGAGGATTTACAGTTACTTTGTTGGATATATTATTAGGTATTTGATGCTCTTTGGTCCTTAAAGTCATTTAAAATGTGAGTTTGTTACAAAAAAAAAAAAAAGTTCTATAACCACACATTTATGCCGAGACTAGAACTAATTCCTTCAAATAGACTCAAGATCCAAGAAGAAATCCAGTGAATGTACAAACAATCACATATTATTCCATACAAATCTGTAGGGAAGAGTAACAGCTGTGAAACAGTAGTAACCACATTCCGCGTATAGAAAGTCAGACCAGCAATCTGGCAAAACAACATTCCCCCTAGTGTTAAACCGTTCTAAGTAATAAGGTGATATTTTGGGGAAATAAAGGAAATAACTCTTTCAAAATAAGATAATTCCTACACATGGGAAACTATGTGTAGAAAACTTACGGGATAAAACTTCAAAATTATCAGGGTCACCATTCAGAGTGGCAGTTAATCCTTAAATGAAACTTTTAGTTTGCAATTTTTCAGTAACAATAGTGAAAGAAAATCTTAATTCTTTTTCCAGTAATATGAGAAACTGAAAACTTGTAGAAATCTAGCCAAAGGAGAAAAACTTCATTGATAAAAGTTGAAAGAAAAAAAAAAAAAACAACGAATATTTCGTTTCTTGTCTCCATAAGCACTATGAAACCATGGATCCTGTACGGTAAGCAACGCTGGGCTAGACTCTCGATCTGGGGATGCTGGCTGAGTCTCAGTGCCCTCTAAGCCTGTACTTCTATGTATATGGGGGATGGGAGAAAAAAGGCTGGAAGATCAGGTTGGAGAACACCAGACAAACTTGAGATCCATCAATCACAATGCAATAGGTATGTGCTGGAAAGAAAAAATGATAGCCTGAAGAGCTTATCAAAGTTGCCAGATATCAATTTACAAAAATTAATTAAATTCTGTACACCAGCAACAAACAGAAACTGCAGTAAAATAGATATTTACAATAGTGACAAAAATATGAAGTACTTAAGAATAAACCTACCAAAAATGTAAGATACTTGTGTGGATATTTATAAAACTTTATTGAAAAAGAGTCAAAAAAGTCTAAATAATTGAAAGATGGCATGGTTGTCATGATCAAATTTCTCCAAATGTTTGACTCAGTTGTGCACAAGATCACAGCAGGGATTTTCAGGAAACTTGACAAGTTGATTCTGAAATAATAAAACAAATGGTTGAGAAGAGCTAAGACACTTCTAAAGAGGGCAATGGGGGAGTTTGCCCTTCCAAATATTATCGTCTTACGATAAAATTGCAGTGATTAAGACAGCACACTATTGATTCAGAGAAGAACAAAGAGATCAGTGGAAAACAACCGAAAACCGAGACCACACCAAGGCACAGATGTAAACCCAACCTGTGGAAAAGCTAGTAATATAGATAAGTAGGACTATTCCACAAACAGTAGTGATACAATCTGTCATTCATGTCGAAAAAATCAAGCTGGATCATACATCATGTTCTACAAAAAAATGAATTCTATTTGGATTCAAGAGTTCAATGTGAAAGTCATTATCTGATACTTTTAATATCAAATTAGTTTATGAAAAATGAATGAGCAAATACATTTACAGATCTTAGAACTGTGACCAGGATATATTTATTACATATGCTTCCTGGGATCTGATTATACTTTTAGTCCTATCATCTAAAATAAAGCCTAAGAGTTTATCATTCTTGGGATTCTTAAAGGCAATAAAATATTTACAGAACAACTTAAATTTAGTAAGGTCTCAGGTAGTCTGCACATTCAATTACGTAGCTATTTTTTTTTACTATTGTTTTATGTGTAATCATCTTCATCAAACTAGTGGCTAGGTGGCTGTGCCCATATTTTCTCAAACTAAAATAAAAATAGACAAAATAGGATGTTATTATTTATTAACAAGAAATGGACTGAATATTTGTGTCTAAAACATCTAAGTAAATTTCAGCCATACCCAGTCAACAAGAGTTCACCAATAAAACTTGTTGTCATGTTTCTTAATCCTTGAAAATGGTGGTCCAGTAAAAGAAAAAAGTAGCCACTGAAAGAGCTCTGCTAAGCTTGTAGAGATGAAAGCACTGTTGCCTACAGGATCCAAAATTTCCATGCAAGGATGCCAGATAGAGGGGAATATGATAGAGTCCACAACACGGGCCACCATCACGGAGACACAATGAACTCCTAGAAGCTGTATGCTAAAACTTTAGCACTTAGTGCTGTTTTTAAGTTGGGAGCAATGTTCTCTCACTTACATATCTGTTTGGCCTCAAAAAATAGCTTTGGGATAGCAGTTCTCCTAATCTTTAATAATTTCAAGGAAAGTCCCCTCAGATTGGACATCTTTGTGTTCAATAGTCCAGAAATATTTACCTCTGCTGAGAAATATTTAGCATGAATAATGATAGTGAACATTGATTAGGCATTTACTAGATTCCAGAGATGGTGCTAAGCTCTTTACATGAATAATTATATTTATTCTTTAAAATAATCCTACTACTCTCCCCATTGTACAGCAAAAAAAAAAAAAAAAAAAAAAAAAACACATAGAAAATTAGAAAGAGATATTGTAAAATATAGGAAAAGAGCAGGGAAAAGTCAGTTAAAAGAGCACAGATGTGGATAATAGCACGTACTGAAACAATACTGAGAGACAGAATCATACAGTGCAATCTACCCTTGATGAGATGGGGTGGGAGGAGAAAAGTCAGCAGAGCTACAGAAAGCTGGTAAAGTGCTCAGCATTTTCTCCACTGGAAGCAGCTTTGGGCTGTGGTCCCTAATGGTTAAAGATGCTCTGGTTAGAGGCAATACAATCCCTTTCTCTTCTTTGCCTTTCACCTTTTACCAAGCTGCTGATGCAGGTGAACTGGCCGCCTTTGCAGCACCTGTCAAGTGAGGGCTGAGTTCCTGCAGGTGACCCACTGTGAGCAAACACGTCAGCTCGGGAGCATCTTCCCACGATCCACAGGAGCACACACACGACACACGCACACTTGGGGGAGGAACAGGCACATCTTAAAAAGAGGAATGTGAAGTTGTGGATCAGGACGTTCTAGTCAAGTTTCCTATTTAGAGAGTAGGAAGGGGAGCAGTTATTAATCCTATTTTTCTTCTATTAATTAAAGCCTCTACATAAAGAGGGAAACCCTTATACTCCATAGCCTCCTGTTCTCTAAATTCGAGCTATTATCCTTAATTTTAATCTCTCTGCCTGCTCCCGTTAGCCCGATAGACGTTGTCTTCTAGAGAGCTTTGTATTGAGGGAGAAGTAAATAAATGACGCTACAACCCATGTCACTGCAGTGTCCCCATCAATAACTTTAAGTGGAATTTGTCCCAAAGGCAAAGCCCGTGCTGTTCCTCATGTTGTAGAGGCAGCCAGTGGAGCAGGAGGGTGTGAGACATTTTCCAAAGCTCCTTTTCTGCCCCTGCTTTGTGTCCCCCTACCTTTCCCTTGGTTGTTAAGGGTAGATTACACACAACAACATATTATTAAGAAAATCAAAGAAAGAGCAAAAACACTTTCCCCAAAAACCTTTGTGATTTTGTCAGCCACCTCCTGCTGCTGCCACACATGCCCCCTGCTTGTGCCGGTTTTCCCCTGACTCTTTAGGTCATCCTCCCCAGAGAGTGAAGGAGGGAGGGCGGCCACTAGACAGGAGAATTTACAGGGACAAAAAAGGAACATGATAAAAGTAGGCCAAGTAACAGTGGTGTGTCCCACGGTCACCGTGAACACCACACTGAGACAGGGTAGCATTTTTCAGTCTCCCTCTTCTCAAATACGCTGTAAAATTATATAGAACACGCAGTCAGTCAACGTATCATTAACCTAGCAGTTCTATGAATTCAGGCCAAATAAGACAACCAGCAGGAAGTTCAATTTAAAGAACAACTCTGGGCCATGAGGTCTCCATATTTTTCTTCTACAACCCCAAATCTGTCAACGTTTCCTTTACACGTATGCAATCTTGACCATGGTCAAGATTTCGGAATCACATAAAAGCTTAGTCAGTTTTTGTCTTCATATGTGTTGGTCTTATGATGTAACACCAGCTTCCAAGTTGGTGCTACCAGAGTAAATGGTAGGTTTTTTACGCTACCATTTTTTCCATATAAAGAAAGTAAATATTGATACACACAATTGTACCAGAAAAATCTGATATGGGTTCAGGTCTCTCTCTGAACGAGGCACTCTGTCTCACGTGTTACCCAAATACTTTCAACTCTGCATCCTGACCTCAATTAATCAACTAATATCAATTAGTCAATCAACTAATATCCATTCAGTTCCTACTATATATCCATCTACTAGTGTAGCAGATGCAGACGTTTAAGATAAGGTGTACCTGCACCTGAAAAGAATATAATTGTGAGGGTGAAGCATGGCTAACGTTTTTGATTGGATCTTTTTCCAGTTTTATTGAGATATAACTGACATATAACATTGCACAAGTTTAAGGCATACAACATAATGATTTAATATATGTATATATTGCAAAATGATTACCACACTAAATTTAGTTAACACCCATCACCTCTCTTCATAAGAAGAATAACTTTGAAAAAATGTAATATATGCTTAAGTGTTTACTTATTTAATAAGATCAATCTTCATGTAAGAGTTTGAAAACTAGAGGCCCACAAGCCCAAATTGTTATAAAGATGTATTTTATTTGGCCAGTGCTGTCTTTGTTGTTAAAATTGGACCAACATTTTCAAATTGAGTAAATACAATAAAATGAAGATATCCATCTTTTCTGAAAATTTAGAACATCAATATGCAGTTGTACTACATTCATGCATGACCTCAGTCAGCTGGAGTCAAACAGTTGCTGCCCTTGAGACAGGGCCCTAGTCCCCACCCCTCCCTTTTGTCCTACTTGTGTCCTCTTTTTGTCTCCTTATCTACCGGCTCTGATGCATTTTGAAGTGATGATCTTTATCTTAAATGGTCTTCCAGACTCCAAAGAAGATAAATGTCAATAAAGACCCAAATCTTTCCACTTTTCTAACTATACTCACCTGGCCATCTGCTGTTACTGCATGGGTGGCCATTAGTTTTATGGAAAAAACTGTCAAATTATATGAAGGTAATAAAATAATACAAGTGCCAAGAAACGAGAATGGATGCCTCCTTTTTCTTTGCCTATAGATACACAGAATACTTAAATAAATACTCCAGAAGTGCTTCTGGAGAATCTCAGGTCAGCTGAGGTGATTTGGTGTTTGGACCAGAAGTTGACCCATGATGCTCAAAGCTACAGAAACTCTTTAACTCTGACGGGGTCACTTCCAAGATAGGACTTTGCTCATTCTCAGCATTCCTTCCAGTTGTCCCTTGGCATATGGACTCCAAATACGTAGCACATAAGAACACATGGGGTGGTCATACATCATGCTTTTCCCAAGGGAGCTCCAGTTTACGCATGTCATCCACATGTCTTATTGAACCTCCTTTCACGCTCCAAGTGTCCTGGTGTAGGTAACAAAAGTCATTTCACTGACTATTCAGGTAAGTTGGAAAACGCAGGGTTAAAAAGTAAGATAGTTTCACTTACTACAAACTTTGGACCTTACCTGCTTGTTTCTTAGTCCTAGGACTGAGCTCAGCTCCCAGGTTCCTCCCTTCCCCTGGTCTTTTTCCTCCTCCTCCTGATGCCTTCCTTCTCTCTCCCTTTTCCTCAGGTGTTTTGCCCTACACTATATTTTCAAATTGAATTTCTTTAATCAGCCATGGGCTTTCAGTCTGCCACTGGCCCCGTCACTCCATATAATACTCAAAAGGAATGCTTCATATCACTGCAGGACGTCAGAGTCATACCCGCCAATCTTACGGATAGTCCGACTCATTGATAGAAGAATGCAGAATGCGTTATTTCCAAGCCTATTTGACCGAGTAAACCTTTCGTTCAGAAGTGTCCTGCGGGAACCAACATTCCTTGGCACACCTTTTAGGAAGCCCCGTTTTATCAGTTTGCATTAATTTACTGCTTCTTTAGTTTACTCAAAGCAAATATTAAACTCAACTTTGAGCCAGATAATGAACCAAAGATGCATTATCTCTATTTGACGCTTTATCACCATGATAGTTCTGAGTGTTATTTCGAAAGAGAAATGAAATATCTATAGCCATCCAGCTTATGGTTTGACAGTCTACCTTGACACGGCATTACTTTGCCAGGAAATTCTTGCCCAGGAAGATAAAGCTGCAGATAAACCCGTCATTTCAGGAATTTCTTGAAAATTCACTTATTCAAAGCACAGACTACTCAAGTTGCTTTTATCTCATAAATAGCCCTTTCTCAGATCAATAAATAGCTCAACTGGTTACTCTTCAAAGACGTGCTCACTAGTATAACGTGAACTTTACCCAATCCAAGTCAGTCCCCCTACATCGAAAGACCTACCTTAAATCGAAAACTTAGAAATATCCTTTGACTTCCCGTTTCCAGGAGTTACTCAGATTGTGGAGGCAACGGCTTCCCTTACTGCAGTACGCAGTAAACTCAGCTTTCTGCGAGGAACGGCTTTGTCTCTGCCGGCCCCTTTGCAATGTCAGCAAGCAACAATAGACATGCGTAACTGAGTAGGGAGGTAGCGTTCACTTAAAGTGTTCATGTAAACAGTACTGCAGAGGTATTGCTTTTCCTAAGAGTGTGTGTGTGTGTGTGTGTGTGTGTGTGTGTGTGTGTGTGTGTGTGTGTGTGTGTTATCTCTTGCCATCTCAATTACAGTTCAGACTTACTATATGGTGGAAAGAGCATGGGACTGGAAATTAGACCCAAGTTAAAAAGGCCTGCCCTGTTGCTACCAAGTCGTTTCATATTGGGCAGTTCACTTAATTCTTCTGATCCTCAAATGATTCATATAAAATAATATTAATGACATCTTTACATGAGATGGCGTATGTGGACGTGCTTTGCAAATACTTCAGTGACATAAAATTAATAGTTGCGATTAGACTTGATTTATACTATACCATGTTAGTATCTGGAAATACAATTATGTGGAACCTATTAATGTACCTAATTCCTATCTCTTGTAGGAAGAAGAGAGGAGAACGGAAGTATCCGAGTTTATGAGGCTGGACTATCAACAGACTGTGGTGAGGAATCCTGGTGGAGACACCGTATGTGAAGGGGGGATGCAGTGAAAGGAAGCATTGGGACAAATCAATATGCAATGAAATCAAAAGAAGGTTTAATGCTTAAACTTATTTTCCACTTAGTTTCAGGTACAAACTTGACACCAATTAATGCCAAGGGGCTGGAGGAAGATCGCACAAGTGTTTCAGCCTCCGTCCTTCAGTCCAGCGTTTGAATGAAGAGCGAATGTTCTCTGAAATACACAGTTGGCATGGTCTCCCTCTCCCTTATTCTCAAAATGCTTAGATTGGGATACCAGCCACATCTTCACACTCTTCTTCCTCACTTGCTTCCCCCTGTGCCTCCTGCCTGGGTAAATATCCCAGACTGTTTTCTGGCTGGCTGATCTGTTACATCAATTGGCAAACAGCCATACATTGCTTTCATCATAGAATCCAGTAGGGTGAGAGATGGAGATAAGATGAGCAGCAAGAAGGGGGATCAGCTAAGGAGGAATCAGTGCCCACCTGCTCCCCCCACCTCCCAACCCACCCTGAGCAAACAGCTGGTACTTGGGTGCTGCTGCCGCTTTAGTCGGCCCCTCCTCTTTCAGAGATAAAGAACATTGAATTCCACTTTTAATACATCAACATAGAATTATATAATGCAGTCAGGGTTTTATGCAGAAATAGAAGTCATTGTTTCAAGACAAAAAAGAAAGATCTGTGAGTGTGCAGAATGTGGGAAGGAAACACAAGAATTTGTCCACTCTGCCGCGTACACAGTGCTTTAACTCATGTGCCATAATCAGGTCTTCTTTGGCACTTATGCTCCTCTTATGGTTTCCTCATGGGTTTAGAACTAAGATACTATCCATCAGAAGGATCTGGAACCCTGGTTTAAATACTTCTATTAAAGATATGTATGCAGATTCGAAATCCAAGAATTAGCTTTTACTCTCCCTCCCGCCCTTACCCTCTCCCACCCCTTCATCAGGGACTTAGCAGGTTTCTCACCCTGTGAGAGCATTGTAGGGCAGGGCCAACCTGGCCTGGATCTCTGGTTGTGAGGAGCCCAAGAAAAAGTGCCAGCCTTGATGACTTTCTATTTCCCTCTGTCATAGTTACACAGCTTGCCCCAACGCCTTTCTAACAGTCCTAACATCAGTATGTCAACAGATCGACTTGAAAAAATCATTGAAAAGATGTTATTTTTGGAACATGTATTCAATAAATGATTTCAGTGGAAATCAATACTCAGAATTCCAGTCTTTTAGGGAAGGTGATTAAAATGTTTAGCCCTTTTCACAAGCTGCTCATTTTATCGACATAGAATTTGTATCTTTATTTTAAACTAAGCATTATGACATATGTTTTTGTTTCCAGCTAACCATAAAATATTCCATCCTTCTCACAAAGAACTGGAGTTCATATATGAATATTTATAAATCAATTTGGTTTTATAATTACTTGCAGATTATTGCCTGTTATTTACTCTTAAAATTACTATTTTAAATTGAATAACATTTTTTTAATTATGTTAAATTTTATGATCATGTTCTGTTCATGAGAATTTAAAATCATGATAAAAAGTATTTTTCAAAAGTAAATATATTTAAGCAAGAAAACTGTACAGTGTAATAGAAAATACTAAAAATACTTTTAAAAAGTAGAAGTAACATACAAGCATGACAAGCATGCATACATAAATATGAAAATATGGCAAAATATGGTATTATCATTAAGGGAGGACACGTAAGACCGACATTTCGAAAACACCGTAGCAGCCTTCTGAATGACTCCCTATTCCCTTTGCACGTCTGTGTTTCTCGTCACTGCTCTGCTCATTGTGCTCCCCACTGTTGTAACAGCCTCTCTCCAGTGCTGAAGCTCTTCTCAAAACTCTATTATAGGGGCCGGCCCACAGCCAAGGGGTTAAGTTCACGCACTCTGCTTCAGTGGCCCAGGGTTTCTCAGGTTCGGATCCTGGGTACAGACATGGCACGGCTCGTCAGGACATGCTGAGGCGGCGTCCCACATAGAAGAACTAGAAGGACCTGCAACTAGGATACACAACTACGTACTGGGGCTTTGGGGAGAAGAAGAAGAAAAAAAAGAAGATTGGCAACAGAAGTTAGCTCAGGGCCAATCTTCCTCACAAAAAAAAATAAGAAAAGAAAAAATCCTTTATTGCAGGCAGTGAACATCACTCCTTCAATGAAAGCTATCATTAAGTCACTGAGTGAGTGCCTCTCTCTTCTCAGCCTATATTTCAGGCTTGCATATTTCATAAGATGTTTTGTTTCCTGCACTTCTTATTATATTTATTTGTGTGGTTTCAGATTCCCCTACTTGAGGATAGGATTGTAAAGTCATCTAAGACAGGATTGAATCTTGTTCTCTGAATCTCTGCCACAGGACCTACGGCTGTGCTTATCACTTAGTATGTGCTTAAGAAATCCATATTGAGTTTCATTCTCTTAAAATTCCAACACTACTTTCTTTTTACTAAACAGTTCAATATATAAAAACAACTACTGGAATTATATTTTTGGCTACAGATTTCAGATTGCACAAGTTAGATAATCTATTGATCCTGCAGACCTGGGAAGCAGGGAAATTATCACAATGTGGTGACTCTCAATGCAGGAATGAAAATAAGTCCAATACTGAGAAAAAATGAATTAAAATACAATATTTGAGATATTTGGCTTTAAGTCTCTTAATTTAAGCAAAGATTGAGGAGAATTCTTTACTTATAAAGGGAAGAGTATATTTAACCTGTTTCTGATAGGTTTGTTACAAATAATTAATTCCTAACCAGAACTTAGATTATCTTCTCCAAAAGTTACATCTCTACATCTATTTTTTTTTTTTTTTTTTGGCACAGGAAGATTTGCTTTAAGCTAACATCTGTTGCCAATCTTCCTCCTTTTTTTTTTTTTTTTCTTTTTCCTTCCCAAAGCCCCAGTACACAGTTGCACATAGTTGTAAGTCCTTCTGGTTCTTCTATGTGAGTTGCTGCTGACAGGTGATGTGGTTCCGCGCCCAGGAGCTGAATCCAGGCTGCTGAAGCAGAGCCCGCTGAGCTTTAACCGCCAGGCCACCAGGGCGGCTCTCCCCATCTGTTTTCAGACGTAGCATTTAATACCGTCGTGTAAAGATAATGAGACCATGTTAAAGCAGTGGATGTGCAGACCCCCGACTACGCTCTAAGGTGAAGGAGGGTGAGGGCCACGCACGCCATCCTTCTGAGAACACAGCACAGTGCCCAGCTCAACTACCTTCTTAAATTTGCTGAACAAAGGAAGAAATAATGGAGGAAACGTAGGACAAGTGTGTTCCCAGCCATACAAAAACTCGAACCACTGCCTGACCTAGTCTTGCAAAGGACTCCCAACTTTGGACACTACAAGTTTTTTCAATTGAAGTAAAATTTACTTAACATGAAAATAACCATTAACCATTTAAAGTGTACAATTCAGTGGCATTTAGTACATTCACAATGTTGAGCAATCATCACCCCATTTTCTAGTTTAAAGACTTTTTCTGACCCAAAGCAAAACCTTGTGCCCATTAACAGTTGCGCTCCATTATCCCCTCCCCCTAACCCCTGACAACTACTACCTCTGTTTCTGTGTCTAGGAATTTACTTATTTCAGAAGTTTCACATAAATGGAATCATACAATTTGTGGCTTTTTGTTTCTGGTTCTAGGCTTTTGAAACAGAGAAGTTTGAAAAAGAAAGACTTCCTTTGCTTTGTTCTATAAAACCCTGCAAAACACACTTGGCGTGGTCTGCACCTCCCTTCAGAAAATGCTTAAATTGAAACACCAGTTGCATCTCGACACTCAAGGCAAGGATGAAAAGTGAGGAGAAAGCCTGTGTGTTGGTCAGAGGAATACCAGGGGGAAAAGGTGAGCACTGATTCTTTCTGTTACATATTACCTTTAAACATATTTCTCAAAATTGTGCACTCATTTATCCTTCTTTGAAGTATATTTATTTATTCACCCATTTAACAAAAAATATTAATTGCTTAATATTTGCCAATCACTGTGCTAAGCCCTGGGAATTCCAAGATGGAACAGATTCATCTCTTGTCCTCAAGGAGACTACAGTCTGGAAAGAGACCAGTGGACCTGCCCACAGGGCCATTTTAATGCATAATTTGGTAACAAATGAGTCGAGCCTTTCACCATCTGCGCACTCAGTCTGGGCAGAGAAAACACATGTCCAGAGACAGAGGATGAGCATAACTCGCCCATTTGATGGAAGGCCCCTTTGACTGACTTGCGCTGTTTCCCCACTTGGCTGCCGTCTTCACCAGAAGGGTCACGCCTAATTTTTTTTTCCACTACTGTATACCCAACACTGTGCTCAGCATCAAGTGCGCTGTCATGTGCTCATTCATTTGCGCGTTCAGTAAATGTCAGCATCTTCTATGTGCTGGATGCTGCTCTGGGCTCTCAAGTGAGCTCACAATTTAGTCAGTGACGTGGTTAATCAGACAGCAATCACTCAAATATACAGTGAGTTTTATTCTTATTTACATCACTTTCTATTACTAATCTCAGTTAAGAACTATAATGCAGCCCCAAGAAATACCTGAACCTGGGTGATCTCAGCCTCCCTCTGCCAATAGGTAGATGCCCAGCCTGTGGCAGATCCACTCGGTTTGTCTCTCTCTTATCTGCTTCAAGTAGAGGTGCAGTTGGAAAGTCTGTCTTTGACAGTTCTACGCCTCTGGCTCTGTCATCCCTCAAGTGCACATATTGGTAACTGTCCATCTATAGACTTAACCCTAAACGACTTCTGTTCAAACACGAGCAAAGCAGAAAATACTTTAGGAGCCGCATTCTCACCAGGGCATGGCCTGCCAGCGGTCTAAGCTGCTGTCTGTGGACGTGAGCTTCCTGGCACATACACACTCAATGACCTGCCATCTAACCCCAGCAGTGTTTTGTGCTAAGTCTGTACATTTAGACAAGTGGTTCTCTAACTGTAGTCTAGGGAACCCTGGGGAGCCCCAAGACCATTCCAGGTCTACGAAAACATTAATGTATCGTTTGCGTTTTGGACTCTGTCTCAGGAGTGTACGGTGGGGATTTAAAGAGGCAACAGGACCTGTGATGACATCATTGCTCTGACATTTTATTCTGATGACCAATGGAATGTATGCTTGTGTATTCCTATGTTGGAAAAATTTGTTTTAATTTCCAGCATGGTCAATATCAACAGATAGAACCTACATACAGAACGTAAGGTACCCTAAGACCAGAAGTTTAAGAACCACTGAATTAGACTCTTGTCTTGGTTCTCTGCCTGAGCTCCTAATTTAAAATATCTTCAACCACAATTCACTTGGGCAGGCTCCTGATTTCCTATCTTGCCATTTCTAGCCATTCTTCTTCACAGGGACTTAGAATAAACTCCTCGTATGCCTAAAAGCAGCAACTGAACTGCTTCAAATAGTAGACAAAGTCTGAGTCTCTTGGTTTGTCAACTGTCCAAACGATCATTGCCTAGACAACCCTTCCTATGGTCCCAGCTGGAATCCCCACTTTAACAAAGCTGTTAGTATAGCACCTTTCAGAGTCGGTGCTCAGTCAACGTTTTTAAGGAAGGAGAGAAGGAAAGAGGAGAGGAAATATGTCTGGACCAAGTCTAAATTTTCACATTCCTCAACCTGTAAGATGGATTTTTTTCAGATGCAGAGGCTGGTTTAACGGCCACGAGGATGTGTCTTCCAGGTCTCCAACTGCAGGGAGCATAACTGACCATGGCTCTAGCTGCTATGCTCTCAGAATCCATCGCCTAGTTCATGCTGAGGTCACATTTCCCAAAGGCTTCTCCCAGCCAATTAATGAGCACAGCAGGGATACTGAGGCAGGCCTACTTCTGGGAGATGCTAGACAAGTGGGATGGCCAACTCTGACGCCAGGAACTCCCCTCCCACTCCACCAAAGACCTCGCCAACTTGTCCTTACGACTCTACTGTACAGGGTCTACCTAACCTATCTTCCTCCCTCCTTCCTTACTTCCCTCTCTCACTCCTTCCTTCACTTAGAATCAAACTTACATCACAATCTGATGGCTTTTCTGGTTTCTCCCGGCTCCCTCCTTATTCTCTCTCACAGATGTTGCCACTGACAAACGTGTCGCATTTTTAACCCATCTTGGTGTTTGATTTATGGAGGACTTGGGCTAACATCTCAGTTCTCCAGCTTGATCCTTTTCCTTAGAGTTTGTTCCACCTGATTCAGATGCCCAACTCTTGTCCACAAGGCCCTGTGGGGAAGCTGGCTCGCTTCTCAGTATCTCCTATGTCTTCTAAAACTGAGAGTCACTAATCTCTGTGTGCCTTACAACTGTTTACACTCACGATGACCCTACCACATGTTGCTTGAAACAGATTCAATTTTTAAAGGGGAAGGGAGGAGGGGGAAGTAGATCCAAGACTCACTGCCTTCTTTCCTCTCATCTCCCGCAAAATCATTTCTCTGAATCACCATCCGAGGCCCCGAAATTTTGAAATTTTTTGCTGAACTGCCTTCCACACCTACTCCTCATGCAGCCTCTTCCCTCTAAGTCCTTCTTACCTTTATTTTCCCAGAAAAATCCTTCTATAGGAATCCTGTTTTGATCAATTTTACCATAGACCATGATCTCAAGCTACCCCCTTGACCATGGACGGCAACGAAGAAAAGTATATCCCCATTTCGGACAGTTTATGCCAAAAAATGCAGAAGAAAGGAGAAGAGGGACATGGGCTCTAGAGTGCTGTTCCTTTCAAAATAAAGCCATGTGCATGTTGAATATTTTTCCTATTTAACAGTATTTAACATTCTCTTCTTCAGATGTATTTTGAGGAACACAGGAGCTGCATGGCTAAGAGGAAAGGCCATCCCTTGGATGCTTGTATTGTTCCAAATTACTCTTTGTCATTTAATCATAACACAAATGCCCATGAGACTTCAAAATGCTAAAAATAATTGACAAGCTCAGTGTTTTGGCTCACTGTTTATGGATAAACTTCAGATGAGCCAAAAATCTAATATAAATATATTTTATATATATATCAGAGTCAACTTCATTCAGATTAGACCCATTGTGCTCACCTCTTGCAGTCTCTTTGTGCACACACCACTCGGACTCACCCAGAATGGAAGGGAAGTCTGATACTAAATTTTCTGATGACAAACTCTAGCAATGTCTACAAGAGGGTTTTTCCCCTCTCCCCAGAAATCCTAGGCATTTATTCTCAGCCTTATTCCTTCATTTAATTTGCAAAGTCCATTGGAGCAAAGAGACTGGGTATTGCAGCCTATCATTTCTGAATAGACTCAATTTAGAAGTTTTCTGGGTCACATATGCTCCCTTAGGTTCCTCCTGAAGTCTGATATTAATCATGTGGGATTTATGAAAAAACATCAGCAAACACTTTTTTTTCAAACAAAAGGTATCCCAAAGTAGGTCACTCATTAAAACCTCTTTAATAGAGAAATGTTCCCAAAAGGAAGCTGGAACTAAGAAACTGCTGAAAAAGACTGCACTGATCCACATGTGTGAGAAATACACATTTGAATATTCCATTGAGCTCTCTATATTTTCAATTTTGTCTGTCAACTCTACACAGCCTACACTTTCCCCTGTTCCTTCTCTTTTTATCTTTTCTTTACTTAAAATCTGAAACTCAATCTCTCCATTATACCCATAAATTGGCAATGTATTAAGAGTTTAATAGTGTTATTGATTTTCACCAACATGAAAAGCCCTGTGATAAAAATTTACCTTTTTTATTTATTGGTAATAATAATGTTTGAATTCCACTACTGCTTCCATTCAACTAGGTGTTCAGAAGAAATGCTGTAGGCTGCTTTGCTCTAAGTATAAATTTAAGTGAACATGATTGAGACTACAAATAGCAGCGAAATCGCTTTCCTACACTTTTCCTCCTTTTTGTCATGTTTCACCCCTTAAGATATGGTTATTATGGGTACTTTGATCTATTTGAAACAGCTAGACATCTTAGAGGAAAATAACCTCCAATGTACCTGTGTCTGGGGAAGATAAAACTGAGCACCATCTGACAGAGTCTGCTCCTACTCAGCCTTCATGAAGCGGCCCAATGTCACGCTCTCTGTGAAATCTTTCTCAGCAACCTTGGACCACATTAGTTTTCCCTTCCTCTGGTCTTCCACAGCACTTCATTCCAGCTTCTCTTAAAACACTTCTTCATTGGATTGTAATTTATCTGTTTCTACATCTATCTTCTTGACTAGACTGTAAAGTATTGAGCCTCTTAGGTGAAGTCTTAATCATCTTTGCAGTTTGTACGACATCCAGCTTGTATTAAGCTACTAAGGGAGCAACTGTCCAATTTACCAAAGACTGAGGAGTTTCCTGTATGACCTTCAGTGCTAAAACCAGGATAGTCCCAAGCAAATGGGGAGAGCTGGTCATCCTAGATAAGCATTTGCTGTATGCAAGATACTTTATAATCACAACTCCTCTAGCTCTCAAAGTTCATTCTTCATTGAGTAATTCATGACTACCAGACGGGTTGTTCTAGGTACTTGGTTAACCAGCACACAAAGCAAAGCTTCTTCCCTCATTAAGCTTTCATTCAACTGTGAAGTTGGAGACAAACTGTATGGTTTCATTTTGAAGATGGGAAACTTTTGTTCAGAGAGGAGAAGTAATTACTGAGAGTCCTGTAGTCAGTAAGCAGCACACCCGTATCCCTTTGATGTCAAACGAAGGCTCTCATTTCCCCTAAATAAACCTATTTCTCTTTACAGAAGAAACATATTCCTGCTACTAAAGAATTCTTTAAAGAGTCTATGCGTTGCGATGAGCAAAATTAAGCATTCCTTTTGGTAACATCTAGATAAAAGAAACATGGCTATTGATGCCAAAAAGTTCAAGCTCCACACTCGCTACGGTCATACTTACTACTCTTAATACTCTGCAGGTGGTGACTATGTGAATTTCACACAGTAATCAGTGGATAAAGCATCAGATTTACCCCAGTTCTAATCTCAGCCAGCCCTCTGTTTCTCAGCATAATTACAGTAATCGCCAGTCTGAAGATGCTGTAGTGAAAAATATATGTATAATCAGGTATAATATATCCTTGCATTTGGATAATTACTTATTACATGTTGCATGAATAATGCTAAGCAATATAAAATGGAGAAAAAAAGTATGAGACAACCCATCTATGAGCAAGCCTGGTCTAAAAACTTTTCACACACACCCACCAGCCCCCAAAATATATGTGGGACGACTGTCGACTTTACAAGCAGATTCCTGTATGAATAGCATCTGGCTATTTCAATGTTTTGATTTGTAACACTAATGATACACAATTACCCAAAAACACTTTCACTGAGGAAAAGAAAACTCATGTACATGCACAATAGAAAGTGGTATAAAACAGGCCATAAAATATACTTTTATTCCATTATTTCAAATTCATTTTGAACTCCAAATTTCATTAGAACAATGAGAATGGATTAGCAAGAGGACTTTTCTCTAGTGTCTTATTTTTGTATCTCTAAATTGTTTATTTCTATCTTACTATAATAGTTTACCATGGACTTTAGTGTACATTAAAAAATAAATGAGAAGGTACAAGATTAAATTTTGAATAAAAGGAGGAAGAGGCCATACATGAGGGAAGTCGCACCCAACACTCAGGAGGCCAAGAACATTTGGCCCCAACTGTCTAAGTATATAAATTACTAGGCTCATCTCTGGCCTCGTGGAGGGGCCTTCTTTTCTGTATTGTTAAATTAAGGAGGAAATACAACCAAGTGGAGCTTTTATCCCATCACAAAACTAAAGACTATACAGGTTACTAAAAGGGAAGAGATTTACAGCTGAGCTCAATGGAAGGTGGCACACAGGTCTCCTATTTCCTATGTAGAGTTATCTCCATAAATCTGCTTAGGTAACCTTATATCAAGATATAAATATCACATATCATCAATTCCAAAACACACAGGTTGAAAAACCAGCCCTGAAATCAGAATTCATCCCACATCCTACGGCACCTCACAACCTCTGTTTGCATGGAGACACTCCTGGTGTGCTGTAAATTGCTCGTCTGTGTGTGAATCTGGCGGCTATTCCTGGAGCTCCTAACTTTTCAGCCTTCCAACCATTCGAGGGCATCTGATTAGGTAGAATGCACGTGCACGGATCCAGGCTACTCTCTGAACTTTCCACTAACACCTCTGGTAAGATCAAGAAAGCACAGAATCAAAACTCGCAGAACAGGTGTTAGCTGCTTGCAAAGACGTTTCCTGAGACAATAGTGAATATTTTTAGTAAATGCTGCATCACCAAATCTCTGTAGAGCACAGAGTGTGAATGAGAGGTACGACAACACTGATTCAGAGGAGCACGACTACGAATACGAAGAGGTTTAGGAATTCCTTATCCAATTCATTTCTCTTACATTTTCCTTCCGGGTTTGCAAACCATACTATATGATTTTTTAAAAATCTCTATAAATTCTCTACAGCAGTTTCATTAAAGGAATAATATTGCTAAGCAATAGGAAATAGCATGTTAATTGGCAGCATTTTTAAATTTCTTAGTTGTCCATTAAATAATAGTGTTTTGATTTAATGATCTAATAATTTTATCATCCAGATAACATCAGAAACAGATTCTCTCTAAACACTACATTAGACAGAAGAAGAGCAATAGAAATTTTTGCACCATTTGAAGATAGATAAACTGAGGGAAAAGACAACATCCTGGGGCTCATGAAAAGATTCTGTAGCACAGTAAAAAGGGAATAATTTCTGAAGATACAGAGGAAAAGCATAATAGTGACAATAATTTATTACAGAAACATAAAAATTTTGGAAATCATCTTCCGTGTAGTTTCAATACAATTAAAAAACTAAACTTAAGAAATGAGAAGTAAGATGTGTGATGGGAATCTCAAAGTACAACTTGAGTTTGGAAAGAAACCAAATCAGCTACGGAAAGCTTTTGAGGAAACGATGTGATAGAATTAAAATCTGCCTGCGAGCTCTGCAGGAAATCCAGCCAGTGATAAAAGAGACGACCTAGAGAAATTACTCCAGAATTCACAAAGTGGAAATGTTTTCCTTATTCTCTCCAGCAACGCTTTTATGGCAACACTCTATCTCAGAATTTAATGCTGTCCGTGCTCCAACTAGGAATGAATTCAACTGACCTCTCCTTGCGGACGGAAAACAGTTCAGAGGAGGAATGTCTTGGGAAGTCTAGATGGATGAACAAAACCTACACGTGAGCTACAACTAATGGCTGTGGAACCCTCGATGCAGAAGGAGCAGGGCTGAGGGATGGAAGGACAGACTGACCTGAGTCCTTGTGTGAGGCATAAAATAAGACAGCTCAACACCAAGACTTTCGAGTTACCCAAGCCAGTTATTTACTCTGTTTGCTTCAGCCACTCAGGGCTAGTTTTTTGTTGTTGCTGTTGAGATAGCACCTCTAAAAGAAACTAAAACAACACAGCACAACAAAATCATTTAATTTAATCAAGTGCCAAAATATAATTAGAGATAACATCTCAATAACGATGAAATTCAAGTCTAAATGAATGTCAGTTAGCATTGTTTTGACTTATTATTGAGTGACATAAAAATAAACACTTAAAATTCATTTGATACCCAAATAATCTCATGTTTAAAGTAACTCAAAGAAGAATTTACACTAAAAATGGTTTTTTTTTTTAGATTTTATGTGATAATTTGAGCCTAAGATCTCTAATCAGTATTACAAAAAACTGAGAAGTTAAGGATAAAGGACACTGAAAACTGAAACCATACACATCTCGGGTTGTTTAACAGAAGCAGACACTCTTTCACTGACGACTTTCCTGATTAATAAAACTCTTTCTCCGGAGGCGCTGTGGCTACAAAGAGGGGAAAGGAGTCTCACCAGCCACACCCAGAACTGAGTTCTGAGACGGTTTCCACACTCATGCTTTGCTCCATCATAAAGGCCAGATGGAACTTTTGAGAATATTTTTTGTCCTTAACATGAGGATTGTTATTTCAGATTTGCTGTGTTACCATGACATTAAATGAGAGGATCTGGCTGATCATCAGAAGCTGTCCAGGACTTTTGAGAAACATAAATTTCAGGAAACTACAGTACAAAAATAAACAGTGGAAGCTAACATTATTGACTAAAAAGGAGTAGTGAAGAGGAAGCAAGAGAGAGGGAAAAAGAGGAAATGTGCATATTACATTACCATTTGGAATAAAAAACAGGCAATACGCAGGGAATTAAGGACTAAATAGATTATTTGAAATTGCAAAGAAAATAATGTAAACCTTCCTAAATAACAGAAAAATGAAAGTCTACACACCAAATTACAAAGCAGCAACTTCCATAAAGAAAAAATAGGGGCTGGCCTGGTGGCCGAGCGGTTAAGTGTGTACATTCTGCTTTGGCAACCCAGGGTTGGCCGTTTCGTATCTGGGGTGTGGACATGGCATCGCTTGGCAAGCCATGCTGTGGCAGGCGTCTCACATATAAAGTATAGGAAGATGGGCATGGATGTTAGCTCAGGGCCAGTCTTCCTCAGCACAAAGAGAAGGATTGACATCAGATGTTAGGTCAGGGCTAATCTTCCTCAAAAAAAAAAAAAAAAAAAAGGAAAATAAAAGACAATTCAGTAGAGGGGAAAATGTCAGAAAGGTTAACGTGTGTGTCCAAAGTCACCACACCAGTAATTCAAAACTAGGTTTCTCAAGCTCTTAAATCTCTGTTTCTTCCACTTCAAGGAATTGCTTTGCTTTGAGAACTTATTTTTTGTTTAACCATTTTTGTGCTATTTATGACGGTGTTCTATATACTCGTTTGTCACGTGAGATTCACAGATGAGAGGAGCATTACTTCAAGCATCACACGTCACCTGCCACACACATTGCTTTAGTCTGTAAGCAGGTTGATCGAATACCATCCCCGAACGCCCACCAAAGGGTCTTTCTCCCCATAATATGGAAGATCACGATGCAGTCACCTCACCTCCTGACAATAACACCAGAATGAAGGCTCTGTCGTTCTGGATATAAAATCACTCTTTTACCATCTCCTTGAAAATAAAACCAAATGCATGAGATGCACGTAATCGCAGAGGTGAATATTTACCCTATCTGCACTGAATTTCTGTCAACGGAATAACTGCACCGTCACCACCATTAATTGTGGAATAAACCTGATCAGTGAAGAAACAGCCTTCATTCACATCATTACAAAACATCACAGGACAGCACATGAGTCACATGGCACAGAAATGTTCTGAATATAGATATAAATATTATCGACTACTTAACTAGAAAACAAGGAACTGGCTTTGATAAAATGTGATAACATAGTTTTACTCATTATATAAATGAAATATGTACTAATTATTTAGACATTATATAGTAAAATATCTCTGTGTGTTTCGTATGTTAAATAGAAATAAACATTTAATGAGCATACATTATTTTAAATTATTAGCCATCATATTATCTATTGACTAAATTTGGGTTTTTTCTGCAAAAGTGGTAGAAATTGGAAGTCTTAGATGCCATAACCAATATCCTGAAGAAGTAACATGCTGAGATCCTGGTCTGAACAACACCAAGGCTATATTTTATGTACAAAAGAAAAGTGAAAAGCTTTTCTTAATGACAAAGCCTATCTTGTTTCACAAGACATTTTATTATTTTTTTTAAAGATTTTTTTATTTTTTTCTTTTTCTCCCCAAAGCCCCCTGGTACATAGTTGTATATTCTTTGTTGTGGGTTCTTCTAGTTGTAGCATGTGGGACGCCGCCTCAGCGTGGCTTGATGAGCAGTGCCATGTCCGCGCCCAGGATTCGAACCAACGAAACACTGGGCCGCCTGCAGCGGAGCGCGCGAACTTAACCGCTCGGCCACCGGGCCAGCCCCTCACAAGACATTTTTTTAAACTTCCCTTTATTGTGTCCTCTGCAGCTGTGCAAAATTGTGCATGTTATTTGACATCTCCGAGTTTCAAATACACTGATTAAATGGGAATGAAACGTACACCTCTCAGGGTTGTGATAAGAAGTACATCCCATACCATATGTAAGAGACGAGTGTAGCATCCACGCACGTTAAGCAGCAAACCAAAACCCAATCTCAGATCCTCTCACTTGCTTGAGTGTGTCGCCAAAGCTGCCTTGTTTCCTCTTTGCTGACTTTCTCCCCTGAATTCATTATGTAACAGCAAGCAGGCCGGAGGAGCACATCGATGTAAAGCTCTGATGTGCCCCACTCCGTAAATGGCAGGAATTGGGCTATACATTTCTCAACAACGCAAGGAGGCTTAATGCGGAATCCTGTACCAACCCACAGTAGGGATGGTCTAACCTACCCACAGTAGGTGTGGTCTGCTGGGCCCGTGTTCTGTGGCTTCTGGTGAGAGAAGGGAGGAAGTCCAGAATCCAGAAAAAAGGGAAGCCTATGCCTTATTCACCCCCGCCTTGCAGGAGGCATCCTGGAACCTAGAGAGAAGCAATATAGAGGCTGACAGACACTTCAGGCGGGAAGGCCAGAGCTCTTAGTAAACATCTGGTGCCTGCAACTGAAATCTTTCTGTCTCAGGATGAAGAGAATTTTATTACCTTATAGTTGCCAAACAATTTGTTTTTCAGGAAAAACAGATATTCTGACAGAATACTTTGGACTACACGAAAAGTGAATAATATATGTGTGAAATAATCCATCTTTCAAGCAGGCATGGTGTATACACCGACTCCCTCTCCTGACCTCACTCACTGGCAGCATTTTCTCTGCACACCTTCTGACACTGGTTGTGCTCTTAATTTTATTACAGTTATTTATTCTCTTGTCTCATTTTCCCCAATAAAAGGAAAGCTTTTTGAGAGTAGGAAATATTTCATTCATTTAATTATTCATTCTGGCATTCGACAAATATTTAAGGAATTGCTATGCGCAAGACTCAAAAACGTATGGAGATAGTAGCCCATCAGATCTGTCCAAACTCATTGATCTTACAATGAGTTAATTTTCCCAAAGAAGAAGGTGGACTGTAAGAGAAAGTCTCCTAAACAATCTGAAATTCTAATGAGATTTATACTATAAATTTAAGCATTTTAACAATGTTTACAAGGGACTAGAAATCAATTAGTTTTTAACAGACGGAAACAAGTCCAAGAAGCAATTCATCTTCAGTTTTACCTCTTCATGGAAACTGAGCCTGTGCATGTATTTTCTCAAGTAGCTCAAAGACGCAGTTTCTCATCTAATGTGTCATACCTACAAATTAAAATACTGACAACCACATTTTTTATCTTATGCATTTTGTTATGGCGTTTTTCCTTAAGGACCCACTCGCGGATGGCAGCACACAGTAAGTGCTAACTGTAATTCAATGATATAAAATAAGAAAATGTACTCCAAAAAGACATGCCAAATAATACAAAAGTGGCATAAACCAATCTGCAACATACCATGATTCCCCTTCTTTCATGTTTGGTTAACATATTTCTGAATTCAGCTGCACCTGTGCTGTCCTTTTTATTGGAATTATAACATCTATTATATTATACCATTTGTTGCTAAACAAAGTAGTCATGGGGCTGTGGAAGCAGCCAATTTACTCATTAAATCTATTGTGGTGGAACAGAAGGAAAGGTTTTATTACCAATCTCTTTAATTTCAAGATAGAACTTCATGGAAATCAATATTAAAGAATGTATAATTGCTAAATCTTCTTAAATTAATAGATCATTCATTACGACAGCCTTCCCCCAATAGTTAGGTCTTAAATCATTGACATGGTCTAATTATTCAGAAAGGCGCAAATCGCACCTAGCCCTGTTGCTTTGAGCAATTATATGATGGGTTCCTAACACAGTTTTGAACTTGAATTAACTTGAGTATGCATATAAAGTGTTTTAGCAATAAATTGACTAGAGGAAAGATGGTTACACAAAGAGAAAAATGATAGCAACAAGCTGATGCTTGGCAAAAATTCTGGTAACTAGTGAGCAGTTCTAACAGGATCAGAATGGGAAATGCACCAAAAGAGCACTCACTGAAAGATAACAGGCGATTTTACGTCTTTTGAATTAAAAGACATTGCAATATGGCTAAAATTATACCCAGTACTGCATATGCATTATCTATGAAAGATGAGACTCTTCATTTGTGCTTCAGTAAGCAGGATTTCTGGGCATGAAAAAATCTTTTTAAAAAGTACAAAATGCAGTAGGCTGAATTATTCTCAAGAGTTACATATATCTTATAAACATAGTTTCTTTGCTTTTGATTTTTATGGTCTCAGATATTGAAATTTTAGAGAGAAAATGTACAGAAAGATTAAAATGGTGACTACAGGTCTATCTCCGTTTTCCTTAAGTATTGATTTTACTAATCAGTTGTGACAACCAAACGCAATGGGCAGCTATTTCGAGATGCAGAGGTTCAATGAGTTTTCAACAACTGTCTCTATGGAAGTCTTTCTCACCGTCTCTCTTCCGAACATGAGGATCAACTTAAAGTTAACTGCTCATTTCAGCACTTTGGGCACTGGATGGGCAGCTGTCTGCTATTGTCATTTGGACAGATAGTGACTGAATACATTAGAAAATGCATATATATGTATGCTTGTACCTGCATACATGCATATTATGTATGTATATATACTTATTTGGCCATCTAGCCATCTACCCGTTCATCCCCAAATAAATAACCTGTTGGAAGAGAACACCAAAAAGGAGGTTTTGCATAGGAGAAAGGAACCGATAATTTGATTGGAATGTTTATTAAGGCTCAGTTTAACACCTATAGTATTTCCATAGAGGAAAACACACAATGCCGTTCACCAATGAATCTTGTACTCCTCAAGACTTATCTAGGCAAAACTCAAGGTGCTTTGTGAATCCCACGTTCACTTATCTCTCTAGCAACATCATTCCCCATACTTTAATGCCCTCTTATTTCTTGGCAGCCCGCTGATTAGTAGGAATGAAACTGCTACCGGCTTAGAGATGTGCTCGACAACGAGACATAAAATACGAAGAATCAGTCACTGAACACTCTGAACAAGCACGAGTTTCCTTAGGGTTCTGTTCTGGAGAATTTATCACCATTAATTTGTCTGCTTATTCTTAAAAAACTTACTCTTCACAGGGCACTGCACAAAATTACACACATGTAAAGACCATAAATTAAAAAGCAAAACTAATGAGAACTAGCAATACACATTGAACAGATGGTCTCTGAAGCATATGTGAAAATGATGATGCAAAAGCAGATTTGTGAGACCTGAATTATTCTCTTCATGGGCCAATTTTAAAAATAATTCTCATATAAATAGTGTTAATAATGGAGAAAGGTGAAAAGAATTCTGACTTAGTTCCAAACAGAAGTAAAACTGAAAATTCTAGAAAAATATGGTTCAAGTGATAAAAAGTCTTATATAATTGTTCAAAGCAGTGTGTTTCACAGCTCAGGCGCTCAAGAGAAAAATGCAGACTCTCAAACACATATACATGATCTATTATACAAGCATTTAGAGTGTGGATACTGTATACCACACTTGTGAACAGCTGTTGGAGCCCGCTTTTGCTGGGTAGAATGCCGTACGCACAGGGGTTAGCTGTTTAAGCATGGAGTCACACACACCCATGGCTGATGGTCATTTTACCACTTGCCAGCTGTGCAACACTGGGCACGTTACTGTGCCTAATCTTCCATACCGTGGTTTAAATTCTGTAAAGCAGGTAATAATAGCAGCTACCAAGTCACACAGGAGGAGCTCAATAAATATTTTCTGCTATTCTAAGTATAAAATATAATAATGCATGTATGTTTCCTTTCCAATAGAGAGAAACCACTCAATAAATAAAAGCTACAGGGACAGCCCTATTCTTTTTGGCTCTAATTTTGTAAAGTAGGAAAATATAGAGTAAGGTTGGCACTAAACTGTCATAAGAACATAATTTGACTTCTGAGAAGATAAGGGAAGGGGAGAGGAGAGAAGCAGAAAAGGATAAAGATGGTCAAAGAACATGAATGACCTTCATTTAATTTAAGTAAAGAGGCTGATAGAGTGGGAAAAACAGCCCACAAGTCCTACAAATCTTTTCAGAAGGGATGCAAGGAGATTAGACATGAGATCACTGTAAACATCTGCAGAAAATTTAAACATGTATAAATACCGTCGACTGATACTGATAGTGTATTTGAACAGGAAGCTTCATGTGTATAACCAAAGTCATTTCAAGACCGTTCCCCTCTTTACTGCCATCAAATCAGACTAATGCTTCACCCTATATATATCTTGAATCCGTCCCCTTCTCCTCATTCCTTCTACAATATCACACAGGGTCCTCATCAATTCTCATCTGAACCACAGAATGATTCTCTTTAATGATCTCCGGCCTACAACCCTGCCCAAATCCAAGTCATGCTCCACAAATAAATCCTTATCATCTACAAGATAAATCCCTAAGTAAGAAGAACTGGCTCATGTTTTAGGTACTTATGGTATCTGGCCCATAATTCCATTACAGCAACCTGGCACAGCAGAGAAAATACCAAAAAGATCACTGTGCCAGACCAAGTTGGCCAGTCACCAGCCGAGTGACTCTGGAGTGCTGTGATGCTCTTCCCACTTGACAACATCTGAATAATTTCACCGCCTGTGAAAGGTTACGGTAATGATTGAAACAACATGGTAAGGGACCTAGTGTAATACACATCTCTTTATGAAAGTCTCAATCAACCATGAGCAGGGGATAAATCCTCTGCAGCTTCAGTCCCATCCTTTCTGAAGCCAATCTTGACAACAACGAGAAGCATATTAGAAACCCTTTCTTAACTAAAAAATTGGTTCTGGGCTGGGTTTGCACTCCAAAGACAAGTGAATTACAGGCGTGCCCCTGAACACCACAGGCTCACTAAGCTCCAGCCTCTTCCAGAATCCCAAAGGTAGTTGTCTTCACCTGACAAACCACTTGTTGGGCTCAGGCCTTTACAAGTCAGCCCTTGCCAGACCCTACCTCTCACAACCTTCCCTGTTCTCCAGCTAAGAACATGGTCCTTAACTGCAGCCCTTAATATGTTGGGTGGTTTATACAGCACAAAGTCCTTGAACCGAGATAGTAGACTGGCAAACTGGTAAATGTTTAAGAACTGGCTCTTGGCGGAGGAGAGTGGTGGGCATGGAGACAGAAACTGATTTGTAGTGGTGTTGATATCCATACCGTAAATACTCCCACGATTTTAAAAGCTGAAACTCTGACCTCACTGAACATGGAACTGAGAAGAGGTGCACTTTGACAGATCTCACAAGTCAGCTTCATCACTGAGCCTCCCCACCTTTGAAAGGAAGCACAGAAACGCCTTCCTGCAAATACCATTCCCACCAGAGCTGACCCCCTGATATCATTTCCAGATCACCCCCGAATTTCCCCTATGCCTTTAAGTGCATTCCTGGATTTGTGGACTCCTGCTTAGGATTATCTTTCTTTCCAAGGCCCTTTCTCTCACCTCTACTGCTTCCCAGCCTGCTGAATGCAGAGGGTCAGCATGCACCCGGCCACGCCTTGGTGGATGATGGCAGTAGGAGAATGTAGGACACGTAGCAATTCTCCTTCCAACAGAGACGCATATGCCTGTGGCATAATGAAAATTGTAGAAATTTCTTTTGAATAATTAATTGGACTTTGTAATAGAAGAGTAAACCTTACTAAATATCCTTCCATATTGCAGACATTATCCAGAATTCGATTTTGAGCTTGTTTTTACTTATTTGCCAGACTGTCAAGAAGATATGCTTTATTAGAATGGACAATCTCTCATAGCAAGTCACTGCTTAAAAAAAATGTCCTATCCAGGCTAATTGCTTCATTGTGATGCTAATTATTTATGCTTTCAACAAACAATTGGAGTGCCTGTTATGTCTCAAGTGAAATCTTGGTAAGGTGCCATAGACATAGTTTCAGTTCCTCAGAATTTAAAATATATGGGTTTACAAAGCTGTAGTATTGATACTGTAGCAAAAGTATCTAAGGTGAAGAAGAAGGAACGAAGATTAATTAACATCTAAGATCTCAATTTCCTCAACTATCATACTAGTTCGTATATCTGCCCTGCGTTCCTTATAAAACTGTTTAGAAGCCAAAAGGAGATGCTATCGATGGCCGTTGTCAGACGAATGTAAAGAGCTATACAAATGTGCGGTATTACCTTATACCATTTTATATCATACCTTCACATAGCTGGTGCTCAATCAATGCTTGTGGAAGCCATCGGTATGGAGAAACATAAAAAGACTAAAAGAAAATTCTACTTTAAAATTCTTCTGGAAAAATCTGAGTGATAAAACATGGATAGATTCCTTTACTTGATAATAAATCTCCCCCTGAGGGAATTATAATGCCAATAGAGAAAGAGGCTCGTGCTAGTTGGGGAGACAGACTTTACAGCAGGTAATTGTCGGCTGCCTGACAGTTCCTGCTGATCTGACATCTTCTAGAAAGCTAGATTTACAAAAGGAAAGGACAGGAACCAGTGTTGCTTCTAATTCAATAGCGGCTTTCTGCAATTCTATTCCAATTCAATTGTGGCACAGACATTCCATTATTATAGTGCTGAGATGACTAATGTCAGTGGCACAAGATTTATAATAAACTGCCTCATTACTTATTAGCAGGGAAGACAAAAATATTACTTCTTTACAAGTTTAGATTATGGATTTAATGAAGAACTATATATCTAAAAGTTAAAAAATATAACAAAAATAAATAATAGCTCACAAATGGATTGCAATTCTCAACGTACAATGAGAATTTGAAGAAGTCAATTTTAGGATTGAAGTTTCACATTAAAGGTACAAAACACAATTTACAACTTTTCTGAGGCATGCTTTGCCAGAAGGAGACATTTATGGGTTCTCCATTTTACAAGTTTCCATGGAGACATGACATTGGTCTGCCTACTTCAGCATCATTCTTTAAATCCCAAGTCCAATACTTTCCCATATAAGTGGACCTGCCTTCTAATTTAAGTAGCCATAAAGCATCCAATTGGAACTCTCTGTTTCCTTTGTGGCAGCACAACACTGTTCCTGTTTCTATCTTCTCACATTCTTTTTGGCTCTTCTCTTACTCCCTAAATCTAATTCCTGTCCCGGTGCTCTGAACCTCTTCCTTGCCCACATTCTCCAGACGCTCAGTGTAATTACTCTGCTTCTCTGGAATTTTCTATCTCTCCATCCACTTCTCCTCCTCTTGCAACATTCAGCCCCTCATAGTTCACTTACATATGAACAAATCGTCAAATTATTATTATTATTTTTTGTTCTCATCATTCTCTAGCATGTTGGAGGATTTGACCCCACTGGCCTTTTCCATTTGCTCTGCATCTTGTTTCTTTTGTGAGCATGCCCAAGCCTCAGACCCTTACATGAACGTTCAATTCTGTTTCCTCAATCTCTATAATTAGGTGGATACCTAGAAAAGTTGGATCTTCAGTCTTGAATTTTTCTCTTTTTTCAGCCCCATCTAAAATATCTGATCAAAGCAGCCTGCATTAGATCTGCTCTATTACTGATCATTTCAACCCACTCTTCCTATATTCATTCATCTGGATACCCTGTGAAATCACACCTTGGATTTAGTTTCTTCTTTAAAATAAGCAGATTTTAACAAGCCTTCATTAGGATGAGGGGGGAATGGACTCAGCTGAAATGGGCATCAGGAAAGAGTGTAGCAAGTGCACAGCCTGGACACACAGATCGCCACTTTTCCCCATTTAATTCCCCCAACCCAGAAAAGGATAGACTGTCCAGGGTGCTGAATCTTACGGGGCAGGCCAAAGTCAGGCTTATGCTGGGTTTGGTTTTATAATATCTAAGAAGTCTAATGTAAAGAAAGAACATGACATCCTGGAATGAGAGCTCAATCCCAGGTAAACAGCTGGAGGATACTAAACAACAGCTTCCCCAGCCACACTCCCCTTCATCCTCTGCTCAGCCTCACAAGGGAGTTAGACCTTCAGGGCTTCACTCAAGTGACTGTACTATCTGGAAGGCAGACAGGCTCCTGCCACCTGGAAAGATTGTTCTATACTTGGGATTAGATCAGTAGGCAACAGTCTGATGTTCACACTCATGTTTCACTGGTTACTAAGCCAAGAATTTCTGGACAAGAACTATCAAGAGGGAATTAAATTCCCCTTTAGTCTTCTGTTCAGGCCAGCCTCTCATGAGTGTGGTTACTCTCAAACTGAGTGTGCAAATAGCCCGAGGAAGGGGAACCTTGGTCAGCTCCTTCAGTCTCCTGGCTGATGCACATATTCCCCTATAAAAAAAGGAATCCTTTATAAAGTAGTCATCCAGCCTCTTTAAGCCTTCCAGTAAAAGAACACTATGTCCCAAGGCAAATCTATTTTATTCTTAGCAGATTTTTCCTCCTCAATTCCTAGCATATTACTTACTTAGCTTTAGCTTGAAAAGGCAGCTCTGTAACATAGTGTCGTCTTAACGTATTGTTCTCAATTCTGGCTGCATATTAGATTCAGTATGGGCACTTGAAAAAGTACCGATGCCTGAGCCCCACCCACGGAGATTCTGTTTCAGTTGGTCTAGGGTGTGTTGATAATTTTGTAAAGCTCTCTAGGTGATGTTAATGAGCAGCCACAGTTTTCCAATCCACCACTTTAAGTTTGGGAGCCTATATAACCCCTAAATCACACAGTCGCCACGTTAGAAAGCCAAAGCACAGCCCCATATCTTTCTCTATGTTTTCCTGGGTCATTGAGGTTTGGAGAAATTCTATCCGAAATAATGTTTATTTGTTAAAACAATTATTGAGTATCTGCTATGTATCATGTATTGGGCTAGGTACTAAAAATCAAAAAAGTAATCAATATACTCTTTTTTGTCCTCAAAACGCACATGTTTGAGTGGAAGAAATAAATGCAAAAGCATGTAATTGTAATATATTTGGATAAATGTAAATTTAAAAAAGCAAAGATGATCATTTTGGAAGCACAAAGAAGAAACAACCCATGGGGAAAGAATCAGGTGGATGGGGAGGTTTTCCCCTGAATGAGTCTGAAAGAATGAGTCAGAGTTTGTCAAGGGGATGAGGTAAGAAAATCCACGCAGAAAAGCCCAAGCTAAGGCATGGAATTAAGAAACAATTTTGCATTCCTGGGGCTATACACCAATATTTTGGTTTTGCTAGACCAGAATTTGACCCTTAGAAGGGCAAGAGAGGAAGCTGAGAAAGAACACAAAATTGAGAACATGTGTGAAGTTCGATGTGCCATGTATAGGAACTTGAATTCCATCCTACAGGAAGAGGAAAACAGTAAAGGGCTTTAAGGAAAGGAGCGACTGTCATATAAGATGGGGTGGGTGTTGGAAGGATTTATGCAAGATGACACTATGCAAAAGAGTTACAAGATTTTGCCAGTGATCCAAGGAAAAATAATTGGAATCTTAAGAAGGAGGTCTTAAAGAAGACAAGAAGGCTATAAAGGGAAAATAAACTATTTGGAGGTAAAAATCAGTAGGACTTTATGATGGAGAGATGTTAGAGAGGGAAAAAATGGTTGACATTGCAATAGAGAATTTACAAAGAACTTGTCAGATAAAATATTTACCCAAAACACTGGAAAGCAGGTGAAGCCAGAGGGTGAGTATGAATCCTCTTTTAACAGGGGATACTGAAGATTAAACTAACTAAATAAAAAAAACATTCCCTTATCCAAAAGGTAGAGATTAGGACTGAAAAGAGTAGATAAATGTTAAAATGCCAGAACCCAGTAAAAATAGAGAATAGTGTGGAAACAAGGCAAAGGTATTCAAGACTTTTTGTCCTAAACCAGGTGAACTTCTGTTAGGTGTTGGTGAATGTTTGGGAAGGGAGGGAATAAGTGTTTGATAAAGAGGTGTGTATTTGGGAAACATGGAATAGGTATGAGATAGATACACGAGGTCAGGGTGTATACAACTATTCCCATACTTTACTTTTGCTTTCCCAGCTTTGTCTAGCATCTAACCACTGAGACACCCAAACCACTAGGCTAGTTTTATTTCTAACTCACTCCAGGATATTCGCTCCCTGCTGTCTCATCATCAATTGAAATTCTAAATGCCTCAGGATAAACATGTTCTCTTCCTTCAAAGACCAGCTCCCTTCTGTATGCGTTTCTTCTGGTGGTATTGCCATCACCATGCCAGTCAGCTAGGACGGAAAATTTTGATATAAGGAATTAAGATGCAGGAAAAACAGAAATTACTCAACTCTATCAATAAGTCCTTTTGTTGAAAAAAAAGTACTTTTAAACATTCTCCTTTCTCCTTCAGTCTCATTATTACTCCTCATCTCAGTTCTTATCAACACACACTTTATTTGTGCTAAATAATTATAACAGTTCTCCCTGGCTTATCTTTTCTCTGTCCATGAGTCTTTGAACATTCAGTTGACAAAATAATCCTTCTGTCTCTCCATTTCTCCTACTGTTTCCCCATCCAAGAATTGTCTTTGTTTCCTGAAACAAGTTCAGTTTTCTCTACTAAGTTTGTGAGATCCTCTGCAATTTATTCTTACCCATTTTTACCTAACTTTGTTTCAGCAATACTCCTCAACATATACCTTAAACTCTTACCAGGAAAGTGGCTTTTAATTGCCCCAGACAAAATCTGTTAATGTATATTTTAAGAATAAATTATAGACTCATTTAAAAAACTCATTCCAATTGCTCCACAATTTGGGCTCCCTAGAAAACGTCTCAGTTTCCGAGAGTTGAAAGAGGTCACTCAAGAAATGAAGAATTATGCAAATGCCCTAGAATCTCATAATATGTAATATGGGCCAAATCCGTGGCATGAAATTGAAGAAGAAATTTTAGACAGTTATGGAAGTAATATAATACAAACCCACTCTTATTTTCTTGGAACTGTCTAAACACCATACATGAAAAGCAGCACGATGTTGATCTCATTGTGAAGCTGCACACCACTTGACATGCAGTCAACAGTCTCAGCCTCGTCAACAGAGCCAATCCTCAGGCAGAGTCAGAGAACCACAGTGTCGTTCCAATTTAAAATCTTCACCCATTATTGACCGAGAAGTCAGATCATGTAACCTTGACCTTTTAGTGTAAATTAAAATTAATATTTATGTGATGAAATTAATGAAATATGAGTTCACACAGTAAGGACTAGTATTACTCTGCGAATTTTTAATTTTTATATTTGTATACATATACATACTGTGTGTCTGTGTTCCAAATGATGACATAAAAGGTTTATTTTTTTTATGTGGGTCAGAGGTTTAAAAGTTTCAAAGCCACTGCTTTACCTCATTGAATTGTTATAAAAACCCTGCAAGACAGTCATTATCCCAATTTTACTGGTGAGGAAACTTAGGCTAAAAGATAGGAACTCAGTGTCCTCACAACTGTGGAAGTAAAGAAATTAGCATTTGGATTCAGGTAAAATGACTCCAAAGTCAATATTATGTCCATTCTCCCATACTTTCCTATATCCTACAACTATATTCTAAACTCAAATTTTAAATGATATGATACCTTTGAAGGTCAAATTACGCTTGGCAGAAACTGTTGTTGATGAATTTGTCTTTGTAATCCCAACTGAAATCCTATCAATAAAGCAGAACTACATTTTAAGAACACTCAGTGTAAGAAAATCTGATATTATGGAACAGATAAATCAGGAAGCATTTTCTCTTTTTAAGTTTATATAAGATTCCATGGAGGTTCTCAGTGACATTCAATTCAAATTAGAGAAATTGGGCTCATGTAGACTCTATGTATATCTTTTAGCCGTTGACAACATATGAATTACTACAAAACATTTTAATCTGTATTAATTTTTGCTCAAGCTAAAGTTTGATGAAACCAGGTTTAATATGAAGGGCAGAAAAAGCACGGGGCTTGGAAGGCAATAACAAATTGAAAATTATCATCACATATGAGCAGAGCTACATTTTTAGAAAAGAAATTGATCCCTGGAGCTGTTATTGTCTTTGAATATTTTTGAGAAATGGTCTGGAAGATAAGTTTCTTACTGAAAGTGAAAGGGGGTTCATCCAGAAACAAAGTCACAGCTCCCAAAAACTTCAGTTTCCAGTGCAAATAATTATGCAAAAACCACTGTCACAGTAGAGAATAATAGTGCGGTCACATATGGGCGAGTTGCACTGTTGCCAAATTAATGGTATTTCTGTGAAACATGAGTGCAGAACTCTCCAAAGGGAAATTCCTCACACAAGTAAAAAGAGATGTGAGATATATGTATTCTCGTCATCCAAATCCGGGTAAATGATGACTAAAAAGGAAAAAAAAAACAATGTCAGTCTTGATATTACATCACTAGGGTGGCAGACTAGCATTAGGTCCTCCTTTTTTGGCCACATAGCCAAGTGCCACCTTGCAGTCTCCCTGGAGTCAGGTGGAGCCGTGTGACTGCGTCCCGCACAGAGAACATGAATGGAGGTGAGTCATGTCTGACCTGGATCCTAAACCCTCCCGTGACATTATCCACGTTCCTCTTCTCTTCGTTCACCTTGAAGCCAAAGGTAGAAATGGTTTTCCTGCTGACCTGCACTCGCCTGTGACCTGAGAGAAAAACACTCAGTGTGTTAAAGGACTGGGATGTGGAGTTACAGCTTTTGGCCCACCCTACTGCCCGTGTCAAAGGTCAACTCCAGGAGAAATGATGAAGTCTATCAGGCACGTCTAATATTAAAAGCCAATACCATGCTATGATTATTCTGATTCTTCTACATAAATAGAATTTACCTTACTTCCATTTCCTCAGAGTATTCATGATGAAAGCAAACAGCAGGAGTTACTTTTAGTATCATTGTGTCGCAACGACAGCACAGAGCTGGTCCACAGCCCCTGCAGTTTTCACCTCTGCTCCTCCTGTAGGTCTCCTCTCTCTCCAGCCTCGTCCTAGGGTTAGGTCATCTCACTCTTCCTCACATCTCTCACGTCTGCCTCACCTTAATAAGCGTCCTTGGGTGCCCTCTAGAACATGGTGGCTGAGACAGCAAGGAGGACATTCCAGCCAAGTCACACCCTGTTTGTACACGAGGAGATCACGCACTTCATTAGACAGAATCTGACACACAATCGCTCACTCTCCCACTCCGAATAGTGAAGCTGAGAGTGCTGCTGTGCGTCTCGTGACTGATCCCAAATTAGAACACGAAAGCCGAAATCAAGAAAAGGCCAACAGGCTCAGCGCTTTTTCCCCCGAGATGCATGAATGGGAGGACACATCCTTTTGCAGCAGTTGAAGGCAAGTATATGTTTTTGCGAGTAATTTCAGTGAGAACAAACATGTTTTCCTTTCTTTCCTAAGAAACACCAGTAATGATTTCTCCATTGGTATAATTTCAGGCAAAGTATAAATATTTGTTTTGGTTTAATTTTTGTCCTAGTCTGGATATCAGTTGCACAAAGCATGAAATAAAAGCAGCTGCAGAATCATCTATCCCTTCATGGACCGGATGTAGAATCCCCTTTCTCCTACATCATTGCATGTGGGGGGTGTGGGGCAGGGAGGAAAAAGCAATTGCTGTGAGGAAAGACAGGAAGAATATACATAAGACAGCTGTCATAAATTATATTTTGCCATTTCCAGGAAACCCATGAAAAGTAACCCTTGGCAAAAAATGTAGACTTTCTATGCCTAAGTTTTTTCGTATCGTACACGAGTAATATTATTTTTCTCTTTGCCTTCCAGCTTTTCTATGGGGAACAATCAGTTTCCCACAAGAATACTCTGACACTATTTTTTGAAAAATCTCTCTAGAGCATTACTAAAACAGGTCACATACATCAAGAAGAGAACACCTGGAAACTGCTGGATGCAGTAAGTCATTCATGATATTTTCACTGTATTTTTAATGGGACGGGAAATCATGACAGCACAGAGTCTGGAAAAGTGGCGTAGCTGCTAAGGAGGTGAGAAGATTTAAGAACCCTTGAAATCCTCTCAAGCAATCAGTGTCACTGGCCTGTTTTCTAATTTCACAGAAAAAGTTAAGATTGCTCTCAACCCACACTTCATTGGAAGTCAAAATTCAACTCCTGTTAGTTATAGAGACCAATGATACAAGTATTTGAAATGTAAAGTAGTCCATGCTAACTTAACATCTTTATAATAAAGACCTAAGAGTAAGTCAAATAGGTTCATGTCTCTATTCTCCTTTACACATTCTTCACTTCTCATGAGTGATAGCATAAAGAGAGCAGAGAGCAGAACGGGCTAATGTGTAGACGGCAGATTTCTTCCTGCAGCCCAGCAAGTATAACTGATGGGTAGTGAGTGCTGGGAATATCGTGTTCAGAAAGATTTTGAAAACTTTTCTGGGTCCTGAGGGCAGTAGTGGATAATAATTGAGGTCCTCAGGACCAGAGGCGAGTGGCAGCAGGTGAGCAGTGCTCCGTAGCTGGCATCTCTGAGCTCAGGAAAGGTAACGCACAGAAGTTTGGGTTGTGGTGGGGCATACAGTGCTGGGTGAATGGCCCCCTGGGCTCTGGTGTTCCTTGTTGCCCAAGGCCTGAAAGCCACCTCAGACCAAGCTCCTTGTGGTGCCTGTGGCTGGGGGCAGGTCTGCCACACTCTTTGAGCATGAAAGGGCCATGCTGATCACTCCCCACCTCACCTCTGAGTCCCTGTGGCAGCCGGCAGCCCATGTTAACAGCCAGTACCACACAACACAGAGTTAATTGCATTTGTGTATATGTGCAAATGCATATAATGCATTTACTTATCTCTTAATTTAACATTCTTGTTACTGTTATGCTAGAATAGTCATACATCATATAAACCACAACATTTTGGAAATAAAGGGAACTAATATTATTAATTACATGGGACAATAGGAGATACAAAACAGAACTTTCCTGGAAAACTGCAACGGGACCTAAGGTCGCCCTACATACAGTCCAATTTACCAACTGAATCAATACCTCCAAGTAGGCAAACTGTTGTTAAAAAGAAATGTAGAGATAAAAAAATTTCTGTAAATAGTATGACTCAAAACAACACAATACGCATAACAGGATAGACACTTGTACAACATAAAGTTAGAATCTGTAAATGTTGGAAAAAGTGAATTCCTGAGGTCTACAGATTAACAAAGCAGTGAAAACAATGTGGATAGAAAAAGCAAGCTCCCTATTCCTCAGACGATGTACTTTGTAATATCCTAACTAGAATCCTAACTTCCTGTCTTGCTCTGCATAATCCTTTTTTCACAAAGCAACCAAAGCAATCTTCATTATTATTATTTATTAAGTCATGATATTCCTCTGCTTACAAATCTTTCATTTGCTTTCCCATTGCACTTAGAATAAAATTCAACACCTCACTATGGTCTGAAGTATCTGCCAGCTTCTACGCACATCTCCAATCTCGTCCCCCACTGCTCACCTTCTCACTCTCTGCCTTCCTGCCGCTGTGGACTTCTCAGTATCCTTGGGGTCAAACAATTTCCAGATTCAGGGCCTCCACGTGTGCTGTTTGCCTCAACCAGAATGCTCCTCTCTATTGCTTTCTTATCCTTAGGTCTCAGCTGGGACTTGAATTAAGCTGTCAAACCTCCTAAAATCCTGTCTTGTCCAAAGCGGTTTCCTGCCCCAGGTTATTGTTTGTTTTATCGTCATCACAACTCAATGTTATTTTCTTAACTTCATTTGTTATTTACAGTTATCAAACATCGAGTGTGTGACCAGCACTGTTAAAACAGACAAAGTTCCCACCTAAAATGAGCATCAGTGCAATTGAATCGGCATCTGAAGAATGACAAAGAGGGTCAAGTGGACATATTGAGGGAAGAAGGTTCCAGACAGAAGGATGAGCAAACGCAAAGGCTTTGAAATGGGATGAGAAGGCCAGTGCCTCCATTTTACTTGATAAAAGAAATATTTAGAGTGATGTCAGCAACATGGCCTAGTGAACGGTTTTCTTTTTCTCTCCCCCTTCAAACTGCAACTAAATGGACATTCCTGGATCAGCAGAGGATACTCACACACCACCTCAGGATGCCTAAAAGACCTGTGCAGCTAAACATCTGAAGAGGGATGGACAACCCCAGGGAGGTGGTGGAGACAGGGGAGCACTCTCCAGCCCCCAGGCAGCCCAGTACACACATGCAACTGCTCTCCTGGCTGGAGTGCTCATAGCACCGCTGTAGCCCCAAGGGTGGGAGCACGCCTCAGCATGACGGTGAGAACAGGTGATGGGAACCCTGACCCCTGGCATGATTGCTTCCCCATCCAGTGGGATAGTCCACAGGGCCACACAGTCCACAGGGAGCGGCTCAGGCTTGGACCCAGTGGGGAGGCCTCACCCACCAAGCACAAAGGCTGGTGTGACCTAGGATGCAAAAATTCTCAACAAAATATTGGCAACCTGAATACAGCAATACATCAAAAAAAATCATACACCATGACCACATGGGATTTATACCAGGGACACAGGGATGGTTCAACATCCGCAAATCCATCGATGAGATACACCACATTAACATAATGAGGAATAAAACCACATGATCATTTCAATAGATTCAGAGAAAACATTTGACAAGTTCCAACATCCATTTATGATAAAAACTCTCAATAAAATGGGTATAGAATTAAAGTTCCTCAACATCATAAAGGCCATATATGACAAACCCACAGCCACCATCATATCGAATGGTGAAAAACTATAAAGCCATCCCTCTGAGAACAGGAACAAGAGAAGGGTGCCTACTCTCACCACTCTTATTCAACATGTACTGGAGGCTTTGGCCAAAGCAATTAGGCAAGAAAAAGAAACAAAAGGTATTCAAATTGGCAAGGACAAAGTGAAAATCTCACTGTTTGCAGATGACATGATTTCACATATAGAATCCCTAAAGAATCCATAGGAAAACTATTAGAAATAATCAACAACAACAGCAAAGTTGCAGGGTACAAAATCAACTTACAAAAAATCAGTTACATTTCTATACTTTAATAACAAGCTAACAGAAAGAGAACTCAAGAATACAGTCCCATTCACAATCACAACAAAAAGAATAAAATATCTAGGAATAAATTTAACCAAGGGAGTGAAAGACCTATACAAATGAAAACTATAAGACATTATTGAAAGAAATCAATGATGACATAAAGAAATGGAAAGATATTCCATGCTCATGCATTGGAAGAAGAGATATAGTTAAGATGGCTGTACTACCTAAACCAATCTACAAATTCAATGCAATCCCAATCAGAATCCCAATGACATTCTTCACAGAAATAGAACAAAGAATCCTAAAATTCATATTGGGCAACAAAAGACTCTGCATAGCTAAAGCAATCCTGAGAAAAAAGAACAAAACTGGAGGCATCACAATCTCTGACTTCAAAATATACTACAAAGCTACAGTAATCAAAACAGCATGGTACTGGAAATAAACAGGCATGTAGATCAATGGAACAGAACTGAAAGCTCGGAAATAAAACCACACATCTAAGGACAGCTAATCTTCAGCAACGGAGCTAAGAACATACAAAGGAGAAAGGGAAGTCTCTTCAATAAATGGTACTGGGAAAACTGGACAGCCAAATGGAAAAGAATGAAAGTATACCACTATCTTTGTCTATACACAAAAATTAAACTCAAAATGTATTAAAGACTTGAAGGTAAGACAGGAAACCATAAAACTCCTAGAAGAAAATATCGGCAATGCGCTCTTTGACGTCGGTCTTAGAAGGATCTTTTTGAATACCATATCTACTTGGACAAGGGATACAAAAGAAAAAATAAACAAGTGGGACTTCATCAGACTAAAGAGCTTCTGCAAGTTAAAGGAAACCAGGAACAAAACAAAAAGACGACCCACCAACTGGGAGAAAATATTCGCAAATCATATATAACAAGGGGTTAATCTCCAAAATATATAAAGAACTCACACAACTCAACAACAAGAAAACAAACAACATGATCAAAAATGGGCAGAAGACGTGAACAGACATTTTTCCAAAGAAGATAGACAGATGTCCAACAGGCACATGAAAAGATGTTCAACATCACTAATCATCAGGGGAATGCAAAGCAAAACTACAATAAGATATCACCTTATACCTGTTAGAATGGCTATAATCACCAAGAAAAAAAATAACACATGTTGGAGAGGATGTAGAGAAAAGGGATCCCTTATCCACTGCTGGTGGGAACGCAAACTTGTGCAGCCACTATGTAAAATAGTATGGAGATTTCTCAAAAAATTAAAAATCAAAATACCATATGATCCAGCTATCTCACTACTGGGTATTTATCCAAAGAGGTTGAAATTAACAATTCAAACCGACTTATGTACCCTTATGTCCACTGCAGCATTATTCATAACAGCCAAGACATGGAAGCAACCCAAATGCCCATCGACTGTTGAATGGATAAGGAAGATGTGGTATATATATACAATAGAATACTACTCAGCTATTAAAAAAGACAAAATTGTCCCATTTGAAACAACATGGATAGACCTTGAGGGCATCATGTTAAGTGGCATAAGCCAGACAGAGAAAGACAAACACTGAATGATTTCACTCATATGTGGGAGATTAACAAATACATGGAGAGAACAGATTCGTGGTTACCAGAGGGGAAGGGGGGTAGGGGATGGGCATAAGGGGTAAAGGGGCAGATATATATATGGTGACTGGTAAACAATAGTGTACACCTGAAATTTCACAATGTTATAAACTATTATGACATCAATAAAAAAGTAAATCAAAAAAAGAATTATTCATAGGAAATGAGGTCAGACAGGAAATGGTACATGGAAATCTTGAATTCCATGGAAAAGTTTTTAGATTACAGTCTAATTGCAATGGGAAACTACCAGAGGGTTAGAAATAAAGAAGTGAATCATCTAATTTGTACTTTTAAAAGATTATCTCATCTGTTCTATTTAGGATAGCATATAGGTGTAAAAGTAAAGAAAGGAGGCTAATGAGGTGGTTTCATTACACTCCAAATTATCTAAGGTGATAATTATTTATGTGGAGAAAAATCAACAAATCTGTGTTGTAGTTTAGAGAAAGAAGCAACTGCAAATACTGATAAATTGACTGCACAGGGAACATTTTTATGTTGTTTCCCACTGTATCCTCAGCACTAAGCAGAGTGCTTGGACAGCAGTGCATCATGGCACTAAAAGTGGAGAAGACATGAACACTACCAAGACATCATTCAAAGTCAGACTCCTTACAGTAAAAACAGGGGTGATTTGATTAGCAGATGTTTGGTCCTGTCCAAAACATCCATGGAGACATTGGGTCTATGTCAAAAGGTCCTTGATATTTGATCTTGTCCAAAACCATTTGGCTTAGGTGAAATATGCTCATGGCTATTTTGGACAGAACCAAATGTCAAGGACTTTTTGGCATCGGACAAATGTCTTATGAATGTTGTGGACAGGGTCCTGCAAGGAGGTCATTCACACTATTGCAGAGAAGCATATAAAACAGTTCTCTAAGTATTTGTCAAATATTATCCATAGAGAGAAAGCAGAATGTACCACTGGCAAATTTCCTCCACCACATAACAGAGCTGGATGGTCATACAATATTGATGCCATGTAACATGAGACAACAGTATCTCCTCAGAAGTAATGTAATGACTAATATGCAGAGCATGATGAGATACTGGCATGTATAAGTTTCATGAATGCATGAAACATGTCTACTTTCGCCCTTCTTAAGGTCTACCACACACTAGGCGAGCAATGAATACTTGATGAATGAACTAATGAAGAGTAAAATAATGAATGGACGCTTTATTCTGGTTAATCACTGAAAACACTTGATTCTGTGAAACACGACTTAGACTAGAAAAGTAGAATTACTTCAGTTCTGAAGATGCATTCATTACATAGGAGCAAGGAATAGTAGTGACACACAAATAAGGGGGGTTGCTTCTGTAGGCCAACCCAAATAGTGATTTATTCATTGTGGTAACAGTTGCTTGTCAACAATGTCCCACATGAGCTGATTCAGTATTGAAGGAAACAGTCAAAATGATCTGACCGTGCTCACTGAGAATTTCTTTCGTTTTTCAGCATGGTAGACAGAGAAATGGGCAATAAATACATGACTCCACTTTTTAGATCAGACATACTGGCTGTCAAGGGGAAAGGTGCTCATGTGACTTTATGGAATGAAAAAGGAGATAAAAACATTTCTTCAAACTCACATCTATGATTTCACGTGCTTGCCCAAGTGGCATATCTCAGTGATATATTCAGAATCTTGAGTAGTCTGAATCTATTTCTTCAGGGCTAAAATACCACAATGTTAAAGGTTTTGAATAGAATACCAGGATTGTAAAATACGACCAAACTATGGGACAAGTAGCTCAACTGCCAAATATTTGACTCTCTCATAAATAATTTCATTCAGTATTTAAAGAAAGAAATCAATGAAGTTCTGCTTTAAGGTATATTTTAAACACAAACCGTGCTGCTACAACAGAACATGTAAAAATACTTACTACCTTGACTGCCATCAAAGAGTAGATTAGGAACATATCCAAGCCTACCCTCTCAGTTGCAAAAGTCAACTCTCCAGCTTTTGAGAGTGATATACTTCTTGACTTTCATTTGATGAATAGTTGAAAGAAATCCCATGAAACCACTCTCCATATTTTCTGGCTATTTTTCCTATCTGAATACCATAGCTATTTAAGAGTCTTCAAATCATTGCAAGCTGCTAATGCATAACTGTGAATGGGGATTTTCTAAGTTACTGGAATAAAATGTAGGAATAGACATCAATTATGTGCAAAATTGACCAACAATTAGGTCAATTTTTGAGATATATTGCAAATAATTTGTCATCAATCACTGTTAAAATTAGAATAATAATTTTATTATATTTACTTTTAATTTGAAAACTATAACATGTCTATATAATTTACCTAGCAATATGTTCTAAACACCAGTTAAATACCATAACTATACAAAAGTTTGAGAATCTTATAAATGGAAAAAAAAAAAAAAACCCACCACAGGAACTGGAACCAAGAAAACTTGAATTCAAATTCCAGCTCTGAAATTTACTTTGGTGACTTTTGGCAAGTCTTTTTCCATTCCTCAGTATCATTATCTGCAAGTACAAATTATACCAGTTATCCTCAAAGGCAATTATAAATATTAGAAATTAATATGTCTAATACTTAGTATAGTTTCTAGCAAATTTTCACAAATAGGTAATTATTATTATTAGATTCATTATTCCATTTATACCTAGAGGGCAATAGGTTGTTTCTTATTCTAGTATTTTTTTGTGTGGCCCCCTTCCTTGGCATTTTTGTGCTTAACGTATATTAGATGAATGGATAAATAGACATATGGCAGAGTTATATCTACAGGTAGCAATATTCTTGTTCTCTTTGTATTTCCCAAACTTTCTTCTATTTCAGTGGCATCCCAAGGGGCATTTGCCCTTTACCCAGTGCATCTGAAAGTAGAAAGTAAAAGTTAAAGAAAAAGCCAATCTATTCACTAGAGGAATATTCTTGTCTTGAAGATATTCCCCCAGTGCCTGTTACCTGCCAATCTTGTATTTCACCTGCAAAAATCTAGATAAGGCAGGGCCTAGAGAAATGAGAGAGAAGATGACTCATTCACTAATTCAACGATATTTTTGGAATGCCTGCTATGTACCAGGCACTTTTTTTTAGTCCTGAGGGTAAAGCCATGAAGAAAACAAATAAAAATCTCTGTCCTGTGAAGCTTACAGTCAAATGCAGCTAGGAATTCCAACAGGCAGTAGGAGGATGGTGTGGAAAGAGGGGGATGGTGTGGAAGGAGGGGCATGGTGTGGACGGAGGGGGATGGTGTGGACGGAGGGGGATGGTGTGGATGGAGGGGGATGGTGTGGTAACACAAGGAAGAATCCAAGTGGAATGAGGACGACCCTCTCAATCCAAAGAGGCAGTAATCAGAGTGGAAGGGACTCTGGGGATGGTGTGGACTCCCTGGCAAATTCACCTGTGAACAGTCTTGAGTGTTTGTAAGCCTGCTGAATCAAAGGCAGGGGATTTGAACACTCTATGTGGTGATGAATAGAAATAAGTGAAAACAGTGGGAGAATTTCCCCAGGAGTGAGGCAGTGGAAGACACAGCACAACGGCTGCAAAGGAATCTGGGAGTTCAGCTCTCATTGACACAGCGAGAACAGATTGCTCACTGTCTTCTCCCACCCTACTATCTCAAAAATTCTGAAGAAATATGGCTTTTTAATAACTAGAGTTTTCCTCTTCTAGATCAATATGCATATTTGGTTTTATTAGTTATTAGAGTAAAACAATCAAAGAGAATATTGCATTTTATCATGGCTGTTAATACTACAGGCTGTAATATTATTCAAAGATTGGGTCAAATCCTGGGTCTACCAGTTGCTAACATATTGAGCAGATAATAAAATTTTTCTGAGTGTCAGTGTCCTCTTTCATAAAAAGGGAGCAGTAATATCTCTCTCACGGGGTCGTAAAAGGATACTCTTTAAAAGAGGCTGTAATCATGACTTTCATAAACATATGAACTGAAAATATGTCAAAATTCTTATTTAACTCATTACTAATAAGACAACCAGTAGATACAATATCAAAGAATTTGAAATGCAGACACACACACACACAAATTTACAAATAGATGCAAAATGAGTCTACACAATTTGACTATATATGGTTGCTTTGTATATCTATAGGCATGAATAATTTGCATTATTTATCAACTTTCTAAGACTTACAAAACTGACAAAGACAATGAAAGGTATAGACCAACCCAAATAAGTGAGCTTAGCTGGTCGACCACTCATCTTATTTACCCATTTCAAAGTCTCTCAGAATTTTTTATGATAGGGTCATTTGGATAATTAAATTAGGTGATGTATTAAAAGCAGTAAAAAAAGTGTCTGGAAGACAGAAAATGCTCCAAAAATTTTGACTTGAAGTCGCTATGAGTCTTAAAAAGTTCTAGATTGAGCGGCCAGCCTGGTTGCCTAGTGGTTAAGTTTGCATACTCTGCTTTGGCTCCCTGGGGTTTGCAGGTTCAGATCCTGGGTGTGGACCTGCACACTGCTCATCAAGCCATTCTGTGGGTGGCATACCATATACAAAGTAGAGGAAGATTGGCAACAGAAGTTAGCTCAGAGCCAATCTTCCTCACCAAAACAAACAAACAAAAAGAGTAAGTTATACGAAAATATTAATTTCAACAACCTAATTAATAGTTTTTTTAAAAGAAGTACTAGATTGAAACATAAAATGGTAGCTGTTATTTTCAACGTACAAAAATACTAATATTATGATGTTATGAGGTTCAAATTAATGTAACAATTATGGTCAGTTAGTGGCAAAACCCCACAAAAACAGGTTCCAGTATCAAAAAAGGTTTAAACAACATACAACTGTATTCATATTGTGAAGAGAATGCTTCTAGACTGAGAGGTTTGAGTCTCTCAGATTTTGAGGACCTGCTTGCTACTCTCTCGGGTTCCTGAGGTGGTCAGACATATATGACTTTGCCAAGCACAAGCATACTCTTTAAGGCTCTAGGACATCATTTCCCAAAGTGATAAGCCACCAAAGAATCCCCAGGTTCAGTCATGTAGGGGATGCTACGGTAACAAAGAGACTATTGTATGTTTGGGTATTCCCAGAGTTAACCATCACTAAAAGGGGTTTTCAGCATTTGAGCATGGCATTTATTTATGAAGCTTCCACTCAACTGTTCCAAGGGACATCATTTGGGAAAAGCAATACAAGCCTTTAGCTACACATCTCTGGATGGTCGCTCACTCTAGACAACTACCTGAGTCAGAGGTAATATTAGAAGGGTTCTCATTGCCTGGGTGGAATCAGACCTCAAGAACCCTACTTATCCGTGACCTGGAAAATTGCAAATTCTGCCATAGAAGTATGTCCAGAGTTGAATGACATCTGTCTCCCAAACCCCTACTCTATCTGAGGCACAGTAGTCTCTTCCTGGACCCCAACTGGGTTGCAACTGGGCTCTGTGATTCCACCTGTGCCCCTGTATGGTCTTTCTTCAGACGAGAGTGATCTTTTTTAAAATTTAAGTTACATTATGTCACTTTTCTATTCAAAACTCCCCCATAGCTCCCATTCAATTCCAAGTAGAACCCAGCTCTTCCCTTGAAACAGAAGGTCCCACATGTCTGACCCTGGTTTTATCTCTGACCTCAACCCCTACTCTTTCTGACCACACTGACGTCCTCACATGTGTTTGTCTTAGGGGTTTTGCTCTAATTTCCTCTGCCTGATAGCCGCAGGGCTCATTCTCACTCTAGAGAAGTCTTCCATTAGATACCGCCTTACCTGAAATAGCTCTCATGCTTTCTCTCACTTACTCTCCTCTACCTTTCCATGTAGCATGTGTCACTTGACATGAATTTTTAAATTTTCAATTGTCCATCTCCCTCCCTAAGAATGTATGGTTCAGGATTGCAAAAACTAGTTGTTCTTGGGGCCAGCCCTGTGGTGCAGTGGTTAAGTATGCATACTTTGCTTCAGCAGCTGGGGGTTTGCAGGTGCAGATCCCAGGTGTGGACCTAGCACCGTTCATCAAGCCACACTGTGGCAGCATCCCACTTAAAACACAGGAAGACTGGCACAGTTGTTAGCTCAGGGCCAATCTTCCTCACAAAAGAACCAAACAAAACTATCTGTTCTGTTCCATGCTATATACCCAAGCTGGCATAAATTAGGGGCTCAAGAGTTGTTTTTGAACAAATAAGTGAGTGAGTGAATAAACAGATAAGAGGGAAAAAGAGAGTAAGAGAAGAAGATATATCAAAGATTAAAAAGGAAAAAGCCTAGAAACCTCTAAAACGACCCCACTTTCTCTTTGTAAATAAAATATTCTTTTTTTTTTTTTTAAAGGAAGACTGGCCCCGAGCTAACATCTGTGCCCATCTTCCTCCACTTTATATGTGAGACACCGGCCACAGCATGGCTTGCTTAGCGGTATGTAGGTCCACACCCAGGATCCGAACCAGCAAACCCTGGGCCGCTGAAGCAGAACATGTGAACTTAACTGCTGTGCCACTGGGCTGGCTCCTATATTCTTTTGTCATTGAATATAACACAGAAGGGTGTGCCTCCTTGCACTTTGATCAGGGTGGACTTCGGCCTTTACTATATCTGTTGGAATGTGTAAAGACTGCAAGAACTGAGATTCCAACAAGCCAACATTTTCGTATGTTTACCAATTTTTAAATATGATTTATGAATATGGACACAGTTTACAAGGAAATAGGAAAAAATGAGAACATTGACAAGAAGAGTGGAGGACAGTGGCATATTTCTTTGTTATAGGTAATATTATATAGAATTACAAGAGAAAAACATAAGAAAATGTCAAGTCTACTGATATGCATGAATAATTTCAGCGTCAGATGGTCACAAATAACAAAGGTCCAATGATAATTAGAACATTTCTTTTAAATCTCAGCTTGAGAAACATTTATGGAAAAAAAATTTGCTCTTCTTCACCCCACCAGTATAGTTTGGAATGAGGTCTTCTTCTTCGACATTCTTATATTTACTGCCCATATGGTGATTTTATATTTCACTGTTTCACTTCTAAATTCTAATTCAAGAGTACCGAGGTCAAGCCATTGCTCACTATTTGGTCCCAGATGATTAAGTTGTCTTAATTCATGGTTAGTCCTCTACTCTTTGGTCATATAGGAAATACTACGGGGCAAAGTAGTTTGGTGCATTTCTTTCCCAATGTAATATCTTGAAATTGTCAACATTCAACATGAATAAAATAATTTTTAGTCTTCTGTGCCAGTGGAGATGGGTAATGGTAAGAATAAAAGCATCCACATTAACAACCACTGTGGTGTAGATCAGGGTCAGTGTGCGAGGCCTCCCTATTGTTGATATTTGGATCTCTGCTTAAACTTACAAGGTGACTAAGATTAACAAGCCACTAAAAATCACTAAAGCTCCTACTCAGCTAAAGAGGGGACTCTGATTCTTCTGGTCCATTTCACAGATGAGTCTAAAATAAGAATTTCAGAGCAGGTTTACTTAAGTCAAGGGACATGTATTATCACCAAGATCTCTGAACAAAAGAGGTATTGAACATCTATTCTGAGCTCAAAGTGGTTCTGCATGGTAGGAGAAATATAAAAATTATTTGGCATAATACCTGACTCAGTAAAAATGATTTGGGGCTTAGGAAAGATAATTATAGGAAGAGCTGTTTACATTATTGAATACTCAAATGAGAATTCTGCAGGCAGCTATCTTTAATCCCTGCAACCATCCTTCCAGGGAAATACTAACACAATCCTGTTTTGAAAAAGGTGGTGAAATGGAGGTTCATAGAGTTCAAACGGCTCTGAAAGTATCACAACTTGCAACTGGTAAAAGCAAGACCCAGTGTCTTCTAGCTACCAAGTCCTTACTTGTATCCTTATTCTACACTATCTTCCTGGAGAATAACTGATTTACTGCATCTTGCACTGTACATCATAGTTCTCTTCCTGGAGATACCCGTAAATTTCCATTCATTGTTAACCTACCTTATATAGCTGTTATGATGATGCAACTAAATGAAGTAATTTATAGAAGTTGCTCAACACACAGAGATATTCAGTAAAAATGTCAGTCCCATTTCCACATTCCTTAAAGAAGCTTGAAATCTTGTTATTGTGATGAGATTCTTAACATTGAAGCTAAAACGAAACAAGGCAGTAGCTACTGGTGCCATGAGGATATCAATGATCACTGAGGATTCTGGAGGGGTGAGACTTGGTGTGGACTGCAAAGGATGAGAAGGTGCCACAGGGGCGAAGGAGGGATCAGGGAGTGAGGGAAAATAACGGCCCATCACACTGAAGTCTCCAAGCGACAAGCCTCTGATTCCATTCATACTTAATTTCTGAAATTTTAATGTATTTTCATTATTCCCCTGGTATATCCATATTTTAAATATCTGTCTTCCAACCATTTAGACATACAGCCATTTGCACATACAATTGTGTTGCATAAGCAAAATATATTACACCGACAATGAATTGAAAACTATAACTGAACTAAGATAATTAAAGCTACAGCTGCAAATTTTTTCTTGTTCATTTACTTTTACAATGTAGCCAAGGACATTGTATTTTTCTTAAGTGCCACACAGTTATAAATGATTCAGTAGTGCCAAATGTCAAAGCCCAAGATAAGCTATGGATTCATTATATGATCATCAATCGTTAGCACAGTTATTGATAGTCCCAATGACAGTCTTTGGAGTCACAAGTGATTTCCTACATACAAAAGTTTATGTGAAGCTAGCATTTTTACTGATATTATAAAAAGATTCGGTAACAAAACACTAAAATGCTACCAATTTTTTAAATCTATCATTTTTCTTCCACAACTAACTAGATGCCATACTTCTGTTTTTGCTATTGTTGTTGAATGTTGACTGCTGGCAATGTTAGATCCATGACAGACGTGGATCTTTGCACAACTCTAATTTTTGAAGAGTAAGTACCCATATGTGCAGATAAAGAATGAAGGAAAAGACTAGGGGTGATAAGTGAATAAAGGAGGAGATGCATTGGGTCAGGAAGGATACTGGGCAGAAGATGCTCAAAGGGAAGCCAGGTAGGGGAGGAGAATCTTGGTAGAAGGATCCCCAAGATATTTATTGCCTCATCAACAAAGTGTCAACAGTGCATAGAAGGCACTGAAAATAGAAAAGCAGTGAAAACTACAAAGTCCATGAACTAAACAATTTTATGTAGGTCAGCTTGGTTACAGTCTCTACGAATGATACTGACCTGTCACAGAGAATGTACTGGTACTACAGTCAGGTCAGTCATTTCCTTGAATGTTTAGTTTCATTCTAATAAGCCCACTGAATTTATTTTCTGAGAGTTTAGCCAGAAAATTAATTCATGTATTTAAAAGGAAAAAAATTATAAAATTAATAAATTTATAGCCAGACTGATCAAAAATGAGAGAGAAAACACAAATTACCAATAGTAAGGATGAAAATAGGAAAAAGACTAGAGAAAGTAAAAGAAATACAAAGGCATGTTAAGAATAAATTATGGCAATAAATTCAACAACTTCAATAAAATCAAGAAAGTCCTTGGAAAAAACAAAAACTGGCACAAGATCAAATACAAAATATAAATCATGCATATATATTGGAAATGATTCATTTTCATTTAAAAAAAATACTTCCACAAAGAAAATTCCAGCAACAGATATGTTCACTGGTAAATTCAACCAAACATTTCATAAAGAAATCATATTTCTCAAAAAGATACTAGTTTTTCAGAAAATAAATGAACAAAACTTCCGAACTCCTTTTGTGAAACCAGCATAACCCTGATACCAAAATATGATAAACATTATTTCAAAAAATAAAATTACAGACTAGTTTTTCTCATGAACGTAGGCCAAAAATATCTTATAAAAATGTTAGCAAATTGAATTTAGCAAAATACAAAAAGGATACTACATCATACCAAGGTAGACTTTAATCCAAAAATACAAGATTGATTTAACATTGGAAAAATGACTCAATGTAATTCTACCAACAAAATAAAGGTAAATAAACACAAGTATCTCAACAGATGCAGTGACAGCTTTTGATAGTACCTATTTATGACAAAAATCACCAAGCAAACCAGGGATAAAATTACCTCATCCTGATAATGGTCATCTAAGGAAAAATTATAGCTAATGTCATACTTACTGGTTAAGAAAAGACAAGGTCTCTGCTCTCTGCACTGCTCCCCAACACTGCATCGTCCAATAAAGAAAGAGAAATAAACGAAAGCACAAAGACTGGGGGAAAAAGAACAAAGCTTCCATCTATAGATATCACAATACTTATATGAAACAACAACAATCCTAACCAAATACTAGAACTAACAAGTCTGCTTAGCTGAGTGGAGCAGCTGGACTTGCACGCCCACCCAGCAGTAACGACGACCCTCCGCCCTCCGCCGGCCCAGCGATGGACGTCAGAGGAGGCTCAGGGGGAGTCAGGACTTGACCCACGCCCAGCAGTAAATAAGCGGTGCCCCTGTCTGTCAGTGGATGTCCCGTAGGGAGAATAACGAGGCACTAACATCACTTCAGCCAGAGAGGTGTGAATGGAGATCTGGTAGAGAACCCAGACTCCCACCTCCACCACCGGTAATGAAAGGCAGCTCCTTTGTTTAATGCAACCAAGTGGGAAACCTGGACCTCTGCTCCCACTGAGGAGGTGGCTTTCTCTTCCTTTGCTTGAGTGGTGCCAGCTAAACAGGAGCTGTACAGTAGGTTGAGAGTCTCATAAATGAGACCCAAAGTACTCATATTGCAATCTAAAATAATTCATCAACCAAGAACAAGAAAGAGAACGAAGTGAATGAAAAACACAATTAATAGATGTCAATGCAAAGGTGACAGAGACGTTAGAATTTTCTGACAAGGATTTTAAAGTAGCCATCATTAAAAACAAAATGCTTCAATGGGCAATTATGAACAAGTTTGAAATAAATTTTTAAAAAAGAAAATCTCAAAGAAATAGCAGATATAAAAAACAAAATGGAAATTTCAGAACTGAAAAATAAAGATGAGAAAGATGCCAGGATTGAAAACATACTCAAAGAGATAATGGTTAAAACTTCCCAAATTTGGCAAGATGTAAGATGTTCACAGTGTAAGTGCCCTACATACACCAATTAAAAGCAACCAATTGGCAGACAAGATTAAAAACCTGACCCGAATACATGCAGTCTACGAGAAACCCAATTCAAATATAGCAATGTATTTATCCATAAACTGGCAAGATGCAATTGACATTTACAGAACAATGCACACAACAGTATAATACATATTCTTTTCAAGTGCCTACAGGACGTCTAGTAAAATAGACCATATCCTGAGTCAACAAGTTTAAAAGAATTGAAGTCATACAAAGTGTGTGCGCCAACCACAATGACATTAAACTTGAAATCAATAATACAAAAAATCTTCAAACACTTGGAAACTACACACTTCTAAATAATCCATTGGTCTAAGAGTAAGTCTCATGGGAAATAAAAAGTATAGATTGAACTGAAAGAAAATACACAGCTAATACAGTAGTGAGAGTGATATTTATAGCAGTAAACGCATACATGACAAAAAAAAGTCTCAAATCAATAACCCAAGCCTCCACTTCATGAATCTAGAAAAAGAGCGAAAACACAACAAAACCTCAAAGCAAGCAGAGAGAATGAAATAATAAAGAGCAAAAAAAAAAAAAAAAAAATCAATAAAATTGAAAATAGAAAAACAATAGAGGAAAAATCAATGAAATGAAGAGCTGGCTCTTTGAAGAAATAATAAAATTGGCAAAACTCTAGAAAGAGTGATGAAGAAAGAAAGAAGACATGAATTAGCAACATCAGGAATGAAATGGGAAGTCATCACAGTCTCTGTAGACTGCAAAAAGTAAGCACAAAGAACAACCCTATATGCACACAGCTGAGAACTTACATGAAATGGACCCAATGCTTGAGAAGCACAAACTACTACAAGTCACTCAAGATGAAATAGATCATTTGAATACTCCTGGAACTATTAACAATATTGACTTCATAATTTAAAAATTCTACCCCCTAAAGAAAGTTTCCAGGCCAAGATTTCTTCACTGGAGAATCTGCCAGATATTTAAAAAAGAGGTAACACCAGTTCTACACAATCCTTTCTACAAAATAGAAGAAGAAACACTTCCCAATTCATCTTATGAAGCTAGTATTATCCTAAAACTAAGAATAGAGACAAAGAAAAATATCCTTCATGAATATATATGCGAAAATCCTTAACAAAATATTAGCAAACAGTAGTCTGAAATATATGAAAAGAATTATACGTTATGATCAAATGAGGTTTATTCTAGGCATGCAAGTCTGGTTCAATATTAAAAATCAATATAATCTACCATATTAATAAGCTAAAGAAAAATTAGGGAGTGATGTCATCAAGATGGTGACGTAGGTCATTCTAGACTTCATCACCCCTCACAAAAGGCCACCTAGCAACTACCCACAGACAAGACACCATTGTGAAAATCCCTGAACCCCCAGGTGAAGCTGAAGCAGCTCCCTGGACCACAGAGATCAAGAAGGACTGCATTAGAAGGGTAAGAGGAGAGGTTGCCCTCTGGCCACATCACTGCTCTCCCGGGTTGACACAGTGCAACACTGAGAGGGACCCCAGGACGATCACTTCTCCACTGGGGAAAAAGGGGGCCCAAGGTGGACCTTCAGTGCCCCTAGAATTCCAGAATTCTTCCTGAGGCCCACTCAGATCTCGACTCATGGGGATCAATGGGGGAATCTGTGGGATTTGACAAGTGGGGGTCAGATGGAGATGGAAAAGAGGGGCAGGGCTTACAGCCACCAGTGCTCAGACTTGGCAGCCTGCATACTGCTTGCAACAGTGCCCGGGGAGAGATCACAGCCAGTGACTCTGGCCTTTGAGATAGTTCTCGCTTTCCCAGCACTCGAGCCTGCTGGCCTTGGGATTGGAGTCACATCATTGTCTTCCCTCACTCTCCAACTTTCCAGCTTGGCCTGAAAATTTTGGAATGTGTTAGCTTCTATAATCATGTGAGCCAAGTCCTTAAAATAAATATACATACATATACTTATATGTATATATGGACATTCTATTGATTCTGTTTTTCTAGAAAACCCTAATACAACAAATAACTAGAACATCTGAAAAATTCTCAAAACACAACAATAAAAAGTACAATTAGAAAATGGACAGACATGAGCAGACATTTCACCAAAAAGGGTATATGTTCGAAATAAGCATACGAAAAGATGTTCAACATCACTAGCAATTAACGAACCTTGGAAGAAGAATGGATGAACTCAGTGAGAACATCAATGAAGAACTGGAAAATATAAAAAAATCACCAGTCAGAAATGAAGAATAAAATACTGGAAATGAAAAATTCACTAGAGGGACCCAATAGTAGAGTAGATGATACAGAAAAACAGATCAGTGAGATGAACGAGAGACTAGAGGAAATCACTCAGGCTGAACAGATAAGAGAAAAAAGAATTAAAAAGAGCAAGAACAGTCTAAGGGACCTTTGGGACAACATCAAGTGCACTAACATCCATATTATAGGTGTCCAAGAAGGAGAAGAGAGAAACAAATGAGCAGACAATCTGCTTTAAGAAATAATAGCTGAAAACTTTCCTAACCTAAGGAAGGAAACAGACATCCAGGTGTAGGAAACACAGAGAACACCAAACAAGATGAAATAAAAGAGGCCCACACCAAGACACATTATAATCAAAATGGCAAGAATTAGAGATAAAGAGAGAATCCTGAAAGCTTCAAGAAAGACAACAGTTACATGCAGAGGAAACCACCTAAGACTAGCAGCTGACTTCTCAACCAAAACCCTCCAGGCTGGAAGGGAATGGCAGGATATATTTAAAGTGCTGAAAGGAAAAACCCTACAGCCAAAAACACTCTGCCTGGCAAGGTTATCATTCAGAATGGAAGGAGAGACAAAGAGTTTCCCAGACAAGCAAAAACTAAAGGAGATTATCACCAAAAAACCAGGCCTACAAAAAATGCTAAAGGGACTTATTTAAGTGTGAAAGAGAAGGACACAAAGAGAAATGAGAAAATTATTTTAAAAAAGCAATAAAGTCACTGGTAAAGACAAATATGCAGTAAAAGTAGCAGAACAACCACCTATGAAGAGAATATGAAGATCAAAAAACAAAAGTACTAAAATTATCTATTTCTATGATAACAGGCTAATGCATGCATGCACACACAAAAAGATATTAGATATGATATCAAAAACAAAATGTGGGAGGAGGGGAGTAAAAAAGAGTAGAGCTTTTAGAAAGAGGTCAAACTAAAGAGACCATCACCTTAATACAGATTGCTATATACATAGGTTATTATGTATGAACTGCATAGTAATCACAAGCCAGAAACCTATAATAAATACAAAAAATTTAAGAGAAAGGAACCCAAACATAAAAGTAAATAAAACCATCAAACCACAAGGGAAGAGAACAAGAGAAGAAGAAAGGAACAGAGAAGAACTACTAAAACACCCAGAAAATAAAGTAACAAAATGGCAATGAGTACATACATATCAATAGCTACTTTAAATGTCAATGTCAATTGGAACTCCAATCAAATGTCAATTTAATTCTCCAATCAAAAGACATAGGGTGGCTGATTGGATAAAAAAGCAACACCCATATATATATGCTGCACACAAGAGACACACTTCAGACCTAAAGACACTCACAAACTGAAAGTGAAGGGATGGAAAAAGATACTCCATGCAAATGAGAAATAAAAGAAAGCTGGGGTAGCAATACTTATATCAGCAAAAATGCAGTCTAAAACAAAAACTGTAACAAGAGACAAAGAAGGGCACTACATAATGATAAAAGGAACAATCCAGCAAGAGAATATAACACTTGTAAATACCTACGCACCCAACGTAGAAGCACCTAAAAATATAAAGCAATTATTAAGAGACATAAAAGGAGAAACAGACAGCAGTACATTAATATTAGAGGACTTTAACACTCCACTTACACCAATGGATAGATCATCCAAACAGAAGATCAATAAGGAAACAAAGGCCTTAAATGACTCATTAGACCAGATGGACTTAGTGGATGTATACAGAACATTCCATCCAAAAACCACAGAATATACATTCCTTTCAAATACACATGGAACTTTCTCCAAGACTGATCACATATTAGGCCACAAGACAAGTCTCAATAAATTTAAGAAGATTGAAATAATACCAAGCATCATTTCTGACTACAACAGTATGAAACTAGAAATCAACAACAGGAAGAAAATTGGAAAAGCCACAAATATGTGGAGATTAAACAGAATGCTACTGAACAACCTTTGGATCAATGAAGAAATCAAAGGAGAAATCTAAAAATACCTGGAGGCAAATGAAAATGAAAATACAACATGCCAAAATTTATGGGATGCAGCAAAAGTGGTTCTTAGAGGGATGTTTATAGCAATACAGGCTTAGCTCAAAAAACAAGAAAAATCTCAAACAATCTAACAGTGCACCTAAGAGAACTGGGAAGAAGAACAAATAGAGCCCAAAATCAGGAGAAGGAAGGAAATAATAAAAATCAGAGCAGAAATAAATGAAATAGAGCCTAAAAAAGCAATGAAAAAGAATCAACGTTTGAAAAGAGAAAAAAAATTGACAAACCTTTAGCTAGACTCACCAAGGAAAAAAGAGAGAAGGCTCAAATAAATAAAATCAGAATTGAAAGAGGAGAAATTACAACAGCCAGCTCACAAATACAGAAGATTATAAGAGAATACTATGAAAAGCTATACGCCAACAAATTGGATAATCTGGAAGAAATGGATAAATTCTTAGAATCATACAACCTTCCAAAACTGAATCAATAAGACATAGACAATTTGAATATACAAATCTCCAGTAAGGAGATTGAAACACTAATCAAAAACTCCCAAAAAATAAAAGTCCAGGATCAGATGGCTTCCCTAGTAAATTCTACCAATCATTCAAAGAAGACTTAATACCTATCCTTCTCAACTTTTATAAAAAATTGAAGAGGAGGGGAGGCTTCCTAACTCATTCTATGAAGCCAACATTATCATGATACAAATCCAGACAAGGACAACACAATAAAAGAAAATTATCAGCCAATATCACTGATGAACATTGATGCAAAAATCCTCAACAAAATACTAGCAAATCAAATGCAACAATACATTAAAAACATCATACATCATGATCAAGTTAGATTTATACCAGGGATGCAGGGCTGGTTCAACATCCACAAATCCATCAACGTGATACACCATGTTAACAAAATGAAGAATAAAAATCACATGATCATCTCAATAGATGCAGAGAAAGCATTTAACAAGATACAGCATCCATTTATGATAAAACCTCTGAATAAAATGGGTATAGAAGGAAAGGACCTCAACATAATAAAGGCCACATATGACAACCCCACAGCTAGTATCATTCTCAATGGAGAAAAACTGAAAGCTATCCCTATAAGGACAGGAACCAGGCAAGGATGCCCACTGTCACCACCCTTATTTAACATAGTATTGGAAGTCCTAGCCAGAGCAATCAGGCAAGAAAAAGAAATAAACGAGAACCAAATTGGAAAGGAAGAAGTGAAACTTTCACTACTTACAGATAACATGATTTTATATACAGAAAACTCTAAAGAATCCACCAAAAAACTTTTAGAAATCATAAATGAATGTGGTAAAGTTGCAGGACACAAGATCAAGATACAAGGGCTGGCCCAGGGGTACAGTGTTAAGTTCTCATGCTCCACTTTGGTGGCCCTGGCTTTGCGGTTTTGGATTCCAGGTGCCAACCTTCACACTGCTCATCAAGCCATGCTATGGTAGCATCCCACATACAAAAATAGGGGAAGACTATCACAGATGTTAGCTCAGGTACAATCTTCCTCACAAAAAAAAATAAATAATAAAAATTTAAAAAATAAATAAAAAACAAAACCAACATACAAAAATAAGTTGTCTTTCTATATACTAATAATGAAGTAGCAGAAAGAGAAATTAAGAATAGAATCCCATTTACAATTACAAAAAAGGAATAAAATACCTGGGAATAAACTTAACCAAAGAAGTGAAAGACTGGCACACTGAAAACTATAAAACGTTGTTGAAAGAAATTGAAGACACAAAGAAATGGTAAGATATTCCGTGCTCTTGGATTGGAAGAATTAACATCGTTAAAATGTCCATACTTCCTAAAGCAATCTACAGATTCAATGCAATCCCTATCAAAGTTCCAACACCATTTTTCACAGAAATAGAACAAAGAATCCTAAAATTTATATGGAACAACAAAACACCCTGAATAGCCAAAGGAATCCTGAGGAAAAAGAACAAAGCTGGTGGTATCACACTCCATAATTTCAACATATACTACAAAGCTATAGTAACCAAAACAGCATGACACTGAGACAAAAACAGACACACAGATCAATGGAACAGAATCAAGAGCCCAGAAATAAAACCACACATCTATGGACAGCTAATATTCGGCAAGGGAGCCAAGAACATACAAAGGAGAAAGGAAAGTCTCTTCAATAAATGTTGTTGGGAAAACTGGACAGCCACAGGCAAAAGAATGAAAGTAGACAATTATCTTTCACCATGCATAAAAATCAACTCAAAATGGATTAAAGACTTGAATTTAAGACCTGAAACCATGAAACTTCTAGAAGAAAACATAGGCAGTACGCTCTTCAACATTGGTCTTAGCAGCACATTTTCAAATATGGTGTCTGATTCGATAAGGGAAACAATAGAAAAAATAAACAAATGGGACTACATCAAACTGAAAAGCTTCTGCACAGCAAAAGAAACCATTAACAAAATGAAAAGACAGCCTAACAATTGGGAGAAGATATGTGAAATCCTATATCTGATAAGGGGTTAGTATCCAAAATATATAAAGAAGTCATACAACTTAGCAACCAAAAAACAAACAACCCAATTAAAAAATGGGCAAAAGATGTGAACAGAGATTTCTCCAAAGAAGATTACTAATTATCAGGGAAACGTAAATCAAAACTACAACAAGATATGATCTCACTCCCTTCAGAAGGGCTATAATTAACAAGACAGGAAATAACAAGTGTTGGAGAGGATGTGGAGAGAAGGGAACCTCCCTACACTGCTAGTGGGAGGGCAAACTGATGCTTCCACTATGGAAAACAGTATGGAAATTCTTCAAGAAGTTAAGAATAGAACTATCATATAATCCAGCTGTTCCACTGCTGGGTATTTATCCAAAGAACATGAAAACACAAATGCATAAAGATACATGAACCCCATGTTCATCGCAGCATTATTCACAATAGCCAAGACTTGGAAGTAACCTAAATGCCCATCAAGGGACGAATGGATAAAGAAGATGTGGTGTATATGTACACAATAGAATACTACTCAGCCATAAAAAATGATGAAATCTGGCCATTTGTGACAACACGGATGGGCCTTGAGTGTACTATGCTAAGTGAAATAAGTCAGAGGGAGAAAATCAAGTACTATATGATCTCAGTCATCAATAGATGATAAAAACAACAAGAAACACACACACAGAGGCAGGGACTTGGTTGGTGGTTACCAGAGGGGAAAGGGGAGGGAGGAGGGCGAAAGGGGTGATTAGGCACATGGGTGTGGTGATGGTTTGTAATTAGTCTCTGAGTGGTGAACATGATGTAATCGACAAAGAATTCTAATTATATTAAGACGTACACCTGAAATTTACATAATGCTATAAACCAATGTTACTGCAATAAAAAAAAGAAAGTTGCTAAGAAAGTAGATCTTCAAAATTCTCATTACAAAAAGAAAAATTGTAACTAAGTGTTGTGATGGATGTTAGTTAGACTTATTATGGTGATCGTTTTGCAGTATATACAAATATGGAATCATTAAGTTGTACACCTGAAACTAATATAATGTATGTCAATCTCAATTTAAAGAAAAAAAGTGAATATAAAATTATCAGTACAAAATTTAAACCACAATGAGGTGTAACTATGCATGTTCTCAAATGGCAAAAATAAAACCTGGAAAATATCAAGTCTCGCAAGGCTGTGAAGCAACTGGAACTCTTATGCCCTGCTGGCAGGAACATAGACAGCTTATAATTTTAGAAATATTATGTGGCAGACTTTCCCAAAGCTGAATATCCATATAACCTATTATGAAACAATTCCACACTTAAAGAAACGACTGATATGAGCTTCAAAAGATATGTATGAAAGATTAGCACCAGCATTTATATTTTCCAAACTGGAAACAATCTATACGCCCATTAACTGTAGAATGAATAAATGAATGATGGTATATTTTCCCAATTAAATAGCACATAGCAATGAAAATGAATAAATTGCTACTATGCACAACAAAAAATGTTGAGTGAAAGAAGCCAGCAGAAGGGTACTTATGATGGGTTTATTTTCATATAAAGCTCAAAAACAGGCAAAACTAACCTATTTTGCCATAAATTAGAATAGTAGCTACATTCAGGTGGGCATAATGATGGGAAGGGGTCAGAAGCAGGTTGCTGGGTGGCCGCAGTTTTATTTCTTGAACCACCAGTTACTACATAGATGTGTTTACTTGATAAAGTTCATTGCTTCATACACATATAATTTGTGTATATTCTTGTTTTCATGCTGTATTTCAGTAACTGTTTTTAATACACGTAGAATTTCCTTTTATATGACTCTAATTGGTTTCTACAATGGCTTCTTTCTGATATTTTCTCATTTCCAGTGGGACAAATTTCCCAGTCACTCAGTCCATTGCTTACTGGACTGACCTGCAATCAAGCTTGTCAGTGTTCAATTAAAACCAACAAAGAGTGTAATGGCCAAGCAAAAGCAAAACCATCAAGACCTTATTATTGTCATAAAATATGCTAAAAATTACGTACTGAATTTCCAGGACAGCGCTATTGAAATGTTTGCTAATTTTCAGGACAATTTCACAGAAACCGCTGAAGAGGAACTTAACGAAACTGTGGATGAAGTTAAATCTAAAACAATCCAGCGCACTTCTCAGAGGGAGAGAAGAGTTCCCCCGGCTGGCAAACAGCTTCAACAGTATTTGATGCTCAGAATTCTCAAAGCCTGACTTCAATTTATTCTAACTCAGACTTGCAAGAAAAGCCTCTCTCTCCAAGCTCAACAACTTTAAAGAAACGTAATATTAGAATTGGGGCAGGAAAAAGATAGGTATATGTTTTGGTGAGAGAATTAGAAATAAATTTTCTTGAGGAAAAACGTTAATCAGCTTTCAAATTCGTATTGGAAACCATAATCATTATATTATACTCTTGTATTCCAGTGTAATTGCAATGTTTTTGCACCTTAATTTTGATGCATTACTCTTTCTACGCTTCACTGGATTGCATCAAGCAATTTTAATCACGCATTTATTTATTCATTCACTCATCAATGTAATGTTGCTTACTGAGGTAAAATATGGACTAGATTTCAGAATGTACATCATTATACACGTGTGTACATATAATCACAGGTAGAAGAGAAACGGAGAAAAGAAACGAGGTGCAGTGACAGCTAACAACAGGCTAGGAAGCTACAGGGAGGATTAGAGAAAACCTCACTGAGGTGAGATTTAAGTCAGGTGTGAAGGGCACCTGCAAGATAAAGTTAAGGCGGTGAGTGCCAGTAGGGAGACAGAGTGGGGAAAGGAATGGAGATCATTCCAAGCAAAGAAAACAGACAGGTAAAAAAATGTTTTGATATTGAAGGAAAGCCATAATAAAAATAAAAAGGGAGAATTTATGAAGCAAAGGAAATACCCACCCCCCAAAAAAACAGAACAAAAAGTTGGAACGTAGTCCTAAAGGTATAAACATTAAACACTAATGCAATGGACATCTGTGTTTTGAGTTATCAATATATTGGATTGATGGAGACAGGGAAACTAGAACGAGATATTGTAAACATTCTAAATCCTGGTGACACCTCAAGACAGCAGGATAAACCCACAAGTTTTAAATATGAAAAAAACTCTAAGAAACAGCTTTGTACATTTCTTAACACAATAGCACAATATTAACAGACTTTGTGTTTATCAACACTGTTCTGTATCGTGCCCCAGAATTACTTTCTCTGCTTTCTCTTCCAACCTTATGGTCAGTGATTTCAGAAGCTGCTTTCAGAGCCAATGTTGCTTGACTGCTGAACCATCTGGCCATGTCTGTTAATACACTTTTAATAGTTATAGATGGGTCTGAATCATGGTTCTACCACTCACTAACTGCGTGATATTAGGCAAATTACTCAGCTTCTCTAAGCCTCAGCACCTCATCTACAAATTTGATATGATGCTGCCTCTTGACTCATAACTGTCATTAAAAATTATGAAAAACAATGCAAGGCAGTGTGGTACCTAGAAATTGTTTTAAACACAAGGCACCCCTTCCACTCACAAATGAAATAAAAATATGCTTATTGTCAACATCAAATTTATGAATTTAAAATTGCTGCTGGCCATAAATACAGCTAAAATGGTCATGGCAGTGACTGTCTGGTCCATCTGCTCCCTTGGCCTATTGTGATAATTTTGCTAAACTCATTTATCAGTTCTGGTAGCTTTTTGTATATTCTTTGATATTTTTTTGCATGGATTATCACGCAGCTGCAAATTGACAATTTTATTTCTTCCTTTTCAATGTACAAGCCTTTTATTTTTTTGTCTTCTTGTACTAAAATTTCCAGAATAATTTTGAGTAGAAGTAGTGAGAATGGACACCCTTGTCTTGCTATCTATTGGAGGGAGAAATCATTTAGTCTTCCACGCATTAAGCATGATGTTAAATATGGTTCACATAGATGACCTTTCTCAGGTTGGTGCAATCTCCTTCCATTCCTAGTTTGTTGAGAGTTTTTATCGTGAACAGAGATGGACTTTTTCCAAATCCTTTTTCTGCATCTATTTCAATGATCACATCCATTTTTACTTGTTTTTAGTCTGTTACTAAGGGGAAATAGATTCATTTTTGGATGTTGAACAAACCTTATATTCCTGGCATATACTCTACTGGGTCATGATGTATTGTCATTTTTATATACTGTTGGATTTACTGTAATTACGTTGTGTTAAGGATATTAGTGTCTAGTTTTATGAAGGAGATTGGTCTGTAGTTTCTCATAATGTTTTCTCTTAGTTTTTATATCAGGATACTTGTGGCCTCATTTGTTAAATCACAAAGTACTTTCCTTCTCTATTTTCTGGAAAAGTTTGTATAAAATGATATTCCTGATTCTTTAAATCTTTGATAAAATTCACCAATGATTCCACCTGGACCTGAAGGTTTCTGCTGTTTTGTTGTGACTGTTCTTGTTTGCAGGAAGGTAACTACAAATTCAATCTATTTAGTACTCAGGACTTTTTAGATTATCTGTCTTCTTGATTGAATTTGTCAAGGAATTTGCTCATTTCATCTGTTATCAAATTTATTGGCATAAAGTTGTTCATAATCTTCCCTCATTGTCTTACAATGTATGTAGGGTATGTAGTGATGTCCCCTCTTTCATTGCTGATATTAGCAATTTGTGTCCTCTTTTTTTTTTTTTTATCAATTTAGCTCGAGGTTTACAGTTTTCTTGATCTTTTCAACCAGCTTTTGGCTTCACTACTTTTTTCTATTTTTCCCTTTTCAATTTCTGTGACATCTGCTCTGATATTTGTCATACTTTTCCTTAGCTTACTTTGGGTTTAACTTGCTCCTCTTTTTCTAATTTCTTGGGGCAATTTAGACTTTGGTTTTGACATCATGTCTTTTTTAATAAAGTATTTACTGCTATAAATTTCCCACCAAGAACTATTTTAGCTGAATCCCACAAGTTTTGATATGTTGTTTTCATTTTTGAAACTCAAAATAGCTTCTAATTTCCTTTGTATTTTTCCATCCAAGTGTTGTGCTATTGTTGTTTAATTTCCAAATATTTGGAGATTTCACAGATAACTTTGTGTTATTAATTCTAGTTTAATTCTCTTTTGTTCAGTGACAATACTTCATGTATATATTTCTTTTATTTTTTAATCATGTTGAGACTTGTATTATGACTCAGAATGTGGTCTATCTTGGTAAACGTTCCATTTTCACTTGAAAAGAATGTGCATTTTACAGTTGCATGCAGTGTTCTGAATATGGTTGATAGTGTTGTTCATGTTCTCTATATTCTTACTTTGTTCAATTGATTAGAGAGAGAGAAGTGCTAAAGTCTCCAGCTAAAGCTGTGGATTTGTCTACTTTCTTTTCAATTCTATCACTTTTTTCTTTATGTGTTTGGAAGTATTGTTGTAAGATGCATACACATAAGATTGTTATTTCTTCTTGGAGGATTGACTTCCTTATCATTATGTAATGCCTGCCTTTATCATTAATAATATTCTTGACCATGAGATTTACTTTGTGTGCTAATATACTCGTCTTCTTTTAATTAATGTTTATATGGTCTATTTTTTTTCCCCATCCTGTCATCTTTATCTTTGTCTTAATATTTACTGTAGGTTTCCCATAGAGAGCACATAGTTGAATGTTGCTTTTATATCCAATCTGAGGCTGACATTTTTTTACCTTGTAAAGGGGTGTTTTCAATCATTTACAGTTCATATAACTGTTGGTTTGGGTAGATTTAAAACTGCCATCTTGCTGTTGGTTTCTAATTGTTTTGTCTTTTCTGTGTTCTTTCTTTCTTCTTTTTCTCTCATTTTGTATTATTTCTTAAGGATCCATTTAATACACACTATGGGCTTATTAGTTACACCTCTTTTTTGTCGGTTTAATGATTGAGCCAGGTTTACAAAATATATATGGTGAACATATACAGTGAACTTATCATAGCCTACTTCCCAAGAGGCCTACAGTAAAGGTTCATACTATATTGTACTTCCATTTCCTCCCCCTCATCTTCTGTGTTATTATTGTCTTACAGTATAATATCATATGTCATAAATATCACAATATATTGTTACTTATTTTTTAGAAGGTCAAATATCTTAATAAGCTATTAAAGTGGAAAAAAACAGACTTACATGTATTTCCTCTTTACCATTTCTGATCTCCTCATTTATTTGTGTAGATTCATATTTCCATCTAGTATCATATTCCTTTCTGCCTAAAAAGGACACATATCTTCTTATGTTCCTGTTGACATAATTCTTTGTCTTTATCCTCTTCATTTTAAAGGTCTTGAGCATATAACAGTTTTGAATTAGAAAAGATAAATATTTTAAAATATGATAAAGAAATCCAAACAAAATGATAAATTTTACCACTACAGACCTGAGCCTAGTCCAGTCTGTAACATTATAAATAAGTCTTTAAACCAGAAGCATTATAAAAACTGCAAAGAACATGCTAAACAGAAGAATATAGTTCATAACAATATAGAAGGTGATAACGACGAGATAAACATTTTGTGCTGACAAGACCAGTAATGTTCAACGACTTAATTAAGAACGGCCCTATTACACAGCCTGGGGAAACAGCTCCACCTTTATTAACATATATCAAAGCAGTTAAAGCCAGGGACGCTATTGCAATCCTGAAGTTAAACCGCAGTCGTTAGTATTGTCTCAGCTTGAAGTGGCTGAACGTACTGTTTCTCAGGACAAGCTTGTATACATGTTTTTCACAGCTATTCTTCATATCAAATTAAGATCAGATGGAGAGCTGAGAGGTGTACCACCAGAGGTGTGTGGTGTCCATTTGGCCTAAATTCTAACAACCCAAGCATTCGGGGAAAATTCTAAGTCAGCTTATGATCACCACCTGCCAGGTACCCAGGCCAGCTGTGACAGAGCTTCAGAGGCTGGCCAGGAGCCACCAAAATACAGAAAAAATTTTAACAAACTGATGTTCAACTTGTTTTGTTAAACATCAGAAGGCTATAGATGAAAGGAATACGAAGAAAATTTGAAAATTAGGGGGGAAAAAAGAGATGAAGAACATATTAAACTAATTTTGATAACTGTATATTTAAGAATGCTTATTTTAGGTAACTTACGAAACACTGCTTTCACAAATACATAGTAAAATGGAAAGTGGATGTGGTAATTTGGTTAATAAAATCTTCAGTAAAGCTAGAATAGATATTATAGGTGAAAGTTATTGGAGGCATTTTCTTCCCTGCCCAAAAGGTTCTCAGCATTATATTAAAGGAAATGGAAGTTTTTCCCAAAAGAAAACCTTGCAAAACTCAGTTAAGTTGACAGAGAAAATATTCTGAACAATTCAGATAACATTCCCCTTCCTCTGGGCTGCATATGTACCGCACAGTATATTCTCCTCTGAAGTGTGCAATAGATCTCCCATTTAAGATTGCAAATTTCTTTAGGGCTGGATTTATGCTTGGTCTGCATTGGTACCCCTGCAATTCCTACCTACCTACCAAGCACAGTGCTTAGACCCTTTAGTATGCTTTCCAAATAATTTATTGAATTGTATTGCTCAATGCTGCTGTAGTACTGGCCATTTAAAATACCATTAACAACACCTACAAACTAATATGGCCAAAGGGACCTATGATGTTTAAGGGAAAAATAATAGTATTATTGGTTGGTTAACCATATTAACTGAGTCCACTATACACAATAAATGGTCTGAGATTCACGGCTTTAGGTTTATACATCATATCACTACAATTAGTAAATGGGTTCTTAAAAGTCTCCGGTTAGGTACTTTCTATTCAGCCTGTAAAGGGTTGAAATTTAAGTGAATCACATGCAAAAGATATTCACATCACTTCAATTCTCAAGATAATTCGTTCAATTTCTCTTCTCTATTCAATGACCTCATTATCCAAGAGCTGAAGCTGGAATTTCACTTGCTATCTCTTCAGAATGTTCCCAGTTTATATGATATAATGCATAATTTAAATGCATGAAGGTGTATTATCCTCCTTGAAAGCTTCTGAAGTTGAATATACAAATATTGAAGCATCCTTAAACCATTTGCTTTCACTTTATCAACACTAATAAATTGAAGTAGAAAAATTTGGTTAAGTGGACAGCTATCTATATGTTTTAATGATATTTAAAAGTAGTTTTCAAATATGGAAAGATGTCCTTTATCCCTTAAAGTGTTTCTCTAATATCAAAGACTGCTTTTAAGAAAGGATGTAGATTTTTCTCTAGAACCCTCTTTAGAAAAGTCACCATAACTTCAGTTCAGGGTTTAGCATTACAGTTTTGGAAAAGATTCTGACTGGAATGTGCAAGTTGTGTTCTTCTTGAGTGATTTCAATGCTTCTAACAAACCACACTCGCCTAAATGTGACATAATCTTTCACTGGGAAACAACTATGCTCAAGTCCCTGTCACCACCCCTTGGGGCAGCTAATTAGCAGCTTGGAAGGAAGGATGATCTACAGAGCATAGCAGACTTGTTTCAGAGAGGTAATCAGTCTCCAGCAGATTCCAGATTGGATAGTAATAAACAAAGATGTGTTTTCTTTTAACTATATAAATCTTACCCCGAGTTCTCCATTCAATATTATGTTATACAACTTTTACAGTGGATTGACACATGTCATTAAAAAAATATTTTCAGTATGTCTACCTTTTCAATTTTGGGGGCTGCCATTGTTTTCCTCTGAAAGCAAAGACTGCAAGGTCAAACTGACGACTCCGACGTATACTTTCCATATGAGTTTATATTCTACTTGGCACGATGTTTTCTCCTTTCTGCAGACTCATCAAAATGGCCAATGTCACCAAAACAGCAAATTTGCCAGGTGCAGCTGTTCTACACAGCAATGCCTGCGAGTCTGGAATACTAATGTCCTCTAAACATTCTGGGTAGGATGACGTAATTCCAAGATTTCCCAACCCGCCAAGGAGAACGTGGTCTATAGGCTTAGATCTTTTAAGAAACAATTTATTCAGGATACCATCAATAGCAAAACATCAATAGATGCTTTTTACATTTTGCTAGGATGCTTCCTTAACCAGGTCAGGTTCCTGTGAGCAAAACTCTGTGTAGAACATACCATATATCTGGGGGACACAGAAGTAGGAAATGAAATTCTTTCATTTTACAGTCAAGGCAAGTAGACAAGATCAATACATACGTATCAAAAGTGAGATATGTAATAGTCTTAATATAAAGACCATACTACTAAGTTCCTGGTGCAACAGGAGCTCACAGAAAAGAGATCAGCTTTATCATTAAATTCACCCAGTCTGGAACTTGGCTTAGCGTTGGCTGCTGTTTATAAAGATGATTACCCATGCCCAACCACTGCTCCACCCTCCTTGAGAACATGCACAGAGTCAGGAAAGCAGCATTGAAGATTCTCAAGGATGTGGAGCTGGTCAGCACCTCCAATATACACACTTTTCTCTAATGACTTTTCCTCCCATCCCTTGGTATGAATGAATATCACTATGTAAAACACTTTTTTAATATTAAAAATCTTCACATATTTTTTAGATGTTCCAGGGTACATCCACCAGCCGTAACTTTCTAAAGCCCAGTGTTGAGATTTAGGTCTGTTAGTTGAACTGGTACGACAGTCCTTACAAAAGACTTCAGAGTTTCAGAGAAGACTCTCAAGAAAGGTCGCAAGCTGAGTCGATTGCTCATGGTCAGACATAAACAAAGCATCACTGTCAACACTGTCCAACCAAAGTCTCTCTCCAATTTTTGTAGGGGATGGAGAAGGTGAGGCATGGGATGGAAGAGATTCACCTTAAGTGGAAAAGGATCCAGACATAAACTGCTTGTCTCAGGAACAAAAAGGAAGAGGAGAGATTCAGAGTCAGGAGCTCCCTTTCACGTGAATTGGTGCCCAGAACTTTGCTCTTCACTCTGAGTATCTCAGGAAACTGTACAACACATTGGGGCACAAACTGCCACCTCAAGATCCCTCTAACAAGTGTGGAACTCAAAATGGAGGGAGCCACTTCTCCACTCCCATCACACATCGCTATGTAGTGTGGCATCCAGCAAGCTCAGCCACCAGCGACCAACTGGTCTGCTGAACAGTGGGGGACCCACGGCAGTGAGGCCACACTGCCACGCCTGGGCAGCAGCCATCCATGGGCCAATCACTCTGCTGGGCAGAACCTCACAGATAACGTGTCAGCAGACAGATAATGAACCCTGGGGACCTCAAAAACACTGAGAAGTCCATTTTAAATTATGCAAGTGACAACGCTTTCTTCATAAGACTGGGACCAATACATAGGTAGATGGATTACAGCTAATATTACATTGCATTGTCTACTGCTTCAGATTTCACAGAACATTTTCACATGTGATATTTTACTAAAACAATCTAGAGAGATGAGCATTCCTGCCTTCTCTAAATTTACCTGTAAGTTCCAAGCAAAAACACTCATCTGGTAAAGATTCAATGCATCATGAGCTTGATGGAATTGCCTGACTTTCTGGTTTCAGACAAGAATCAGGAGGCTTCAGAGCATCTCTCCAGGATCAGAACTGGGGTCGCCTGCTCCGTGCCTCCTGTCCTCTGGCACCACTACCTGCCCTCTATCTCTGTCACTAACCAAGCTCCAGAAATTTGCCCGCCTTTGAAGGGAGGACAACATTCACGGAGCTTGAGCTTCAGTGAGCGGGGTATGGGCGACTAATGGAGAACAGCTGCATTCCAAAGTTATTTCTTCATGGCGAGCTAATAAAGGATAGATTGTTCACAGGGTGAAATGAAGTGTGAAAACACATCTGAATCTTTGAAACGCTGCCACGGATGACAGTAAAACAACTATGCCGATAAGATTTGGAGACGTTGCAGTCTGCGCCACTGTGGCCCACTCTATGTGAAAACAGAACACAACTGCAGGAGCTAAATGACATTCATTTAACATTTATTAAACTCTTATTGTGTACCAAGTTCTGCACTAAACTTTGGAGATTAAAAACAGATAGAGCATGATCCCTCACCTCTGGTGCTATCAGTGGAGACAGACAGTTAAACAAACGATCAGACTAGTGTGGCAAGTGCCATAATAAAATCATACATGAGAGGCACAGAGGAAGAAGCCCCAGATCTGCTCATCTTTCAAAAAAACAGAAGAGCCACCTCCGAAAAACCTTCCAAAATAAAAATTAAAGAAAGATAATAATAAATACCAACATGGATTGACTGCTTCCTCTGGTCCAGGCACAACGCTAAGCCCTTGAGAATGGGTCCTCGGATCCTCTCCACCGCCGGAGGTGTGAGGTCCTGTGATCTCCATGTCACAGTGTAAATCATGTGCTATAAGTAACCACAGAGGTTTAAGAGTTGTTAGTATTCCTATGATCCCATAGCTCCTTTTTGTTTATTATAATACTTCAGTCCATCCTAAATCACAGTTTTTATTTTCTCATATAAGCCCCCATTATAGTTTATACACCTGGAAGGCGATGACCTACATCCAATTCAAAACTAATACAATGCACATAGTAGGCCCTCAATAAACATTTTACATTAATAGAATCCTGGTTAAATGGCACAAACCAGCACTGCAAATGGCTGTTGTATAATCTTACATCTGAGATGCTGAAAGAAGAGAGAACGAGAACTGGAATAACAACACTTGAGCGTAATGTCAGTAAGACCCAGTATAACACGGGCATCAGGTACTGAAGAGAGACAGATGATAAAGGGGCTTGTCTAATGAAACCCTGTCTGGTTTCTTGGTATACACATTGTGCTCTGGCATTGCCACATTTCAGCTTCACCCGTGGGATAAGATCTTGTATGTGTATTATGCTTCCCAGATTAAGTGATTTTGTGGTATCTTGTCTGGGCACACAGACCCCATCTTGGAACCTAGGTTTCTCTCTCTGTATACCGAATTCCTTTGTGGACTGCTTCTTCTCTCCCGCCTCCCCACACCCCAGCCTTGCGCTCACCCGTGGTGACCTCAGATAAACCAGATAAGAAGCATTCCTGGGCGTCAGATTCTGAGGCCTTTCGATACTGGGCTGCCTGCTCCAGGAAGAGGCCCCGCAGGACTTTGAACTTCCTCCCCAGCTCCACAACCCTTAACTGTGCGAGAAAGTGGAACATGAAGGGACAGGCTTGATACCATGATGCTATTTCACATCCCTCTTTCCCTGGGAGTGGAAGAGAGCAATGACAGGAAAAGCAAGAGGTTACTGCCACATCTCACACACTTCAGACCAGTTAGAGTCACAAGAGGAAAGCTAAAATTTAAAAAAAAAAATTAGAATTGGTATAAATGATCAGCCTTACTTTCAATGGTGTTCAGGTTTTAATTATGAGGTCAAAGCTTTCTAGAACCAAGAGATTTCTTACTTCTAAGGAACTCTACCTTCCAGTGGGCAGCTGAACATCTAACATCTGCTGCCAATCCTCTTTTTTGTCCTTCTTCTTCTCTCCAAAGTCCCCCACACATAGTTGTATATTCTAGTTGTAAGTGCCTCTGGTTGTGGCATGTGGGACGCTGCCTCAGCATGGCCTGATAAGTGGTGCCATGTCTGCACCCAGGATCCGAATCCATGAAACCCCAGGTCACTGAAGCAGAGTGTGTGAACTCAATCACTTGGCCATGGGGCCAGCCCCAGAAAAGGTTTCTATACTTTTATTCATTCATTCATCCATTTATTCAACAAAAATTCATTGAGTACCTATTATACCTCAAGCACAGTTATATGTGCTAGAGATAAAAGAGGGACCAAAACAGAAAAAATATCTTTGTTGTCATGAATCTCAAGTGGAAAACCAGAAAATAAACAAGACAAATAAAAGACATAGTATACTAGCAAGTAGTAAGAGCAAAAAGAACAGAAGAGGGTTCTGGTTCAAGATGGTGACATCAGAGGATTCTGAACTCACTTCTTCCCACAAACACACTGAGTCTCCAGCTACAAATGGAACAATTTCCTCTGAAAAAAACTCAGAACCTAACTAAGAAACTCCTATACATGGAGCAAGTGAGGAAATCCACATCACAGTGGATGGACAGGCCCAGGCATAGCATCCCAGCAAACCCACCTCCAGCACTGCCACCCACAATCCAGAGGGAACTCAAACCCCCAGCTTCTCCTGAGGAGCCAAGGGCTTGAGCCCTACATCTGATACCCCAACTTTTAAGACCCTCATCTGAGAGGCAGGGCCACAAAACATCTAGCTGTGAAAGCCAATGGGGCTTGTATCCGGGATACCCACAATGAGACAGAAACTGAGAAATGGTTCTTAAAGAGCTCACACACATGGACTCACCCAGTGTAGAGGCAGCCTCGACATAAAGTATCCAGAATTTCTGTGAAGGAAGCTTTTTGCTGATCTTAAAGTGTTGGCCTGAGGGGCAGGCATCTAATCTAACACACATCTAGGGGCCTGCAGAGATACTCTTCAAAGACAGAGGCCAGCAGATGCCATTTTTCACTCTCCTTCCACCTGCCTCCAGCGCCCAGGTACCTTCCAGAAAGGAGCTTCATCTGGTGCCAGAGTTTTGTGGCTGCCACCCATGAGATGCTTTTAGATCTCCTGGCTCTGGTAACCAGTGGGGCTCATGCTCACAGCTGCCACAGGACCATAACAAATGGAGAAAGAGTTATTAGATGGAGACCACCAGCAGGGCACAATAGAGAGGCAACAGACAGAGGTGCCCAGTCTCACAGAAGAGATGTTACAACTGATACCACAGAAATACAAAGGGTCATACGAGACTGCTGTGAGCAAATACGCCAAGAAATTGGACTATCTAGAAGAAATGGATAAATTCCTAAAAATATACAACTTACCAACTGAATCATGAAGAAATAGAAGCTCTGAACAGATTGATTACTAGTAGGGAGATTGAATCAGTAATAAAAAAACCTCCTAATAAAATAAAGTCCAGGAACAGAGGGCTTCAACAGTGAATTCTACCAAACATTTAAAGAATATCATTCCTTCTCAAACTCTTCCAAAAAATAGAAGAGGAAGATTACTTCCAAACTCATTTTATGAGGACAGCATTACTGTGATACCAAAACCAGTCAAGGATGCCATGAGAAAAGACAATTATAGACAAATATCCCTGATGAACACAGATGCAAAAATTCTCAACAAAATATTAGCAAAAAAAATTCAACAGTACATTAAAAGGATTATACACCATTATCAAGTGGGATTTATTCCAGATATGCAAGAATGGTTTAACATCTGCAAATCAATGTGATACATCACACATTAATGAAATGAAGAATATAAATCATATGATCATCTCAATAGACACAGAAAAAGAATTCCACAAATTCAATATCCACTTATGATAAAAGCTCTCAACAAAGTGGGTATAGAGAGAATGAACCTCAACATAAGAAAGGCCACATATGACAAACCCACAGCTAACAGCGTATTCAACAGTGACAAAACCGAAATCTTTTCCTCCAAGATCAGGAACAAGATGAGGGTGCCCACTCTCACCACTTTTATTCAACATCATATTGGAAATCCTAGCCAGAGCAATTGGGCAAGAAAAAGAAATAAAAGGCATCCAAATAGGAAATGAAGAAGTTAAACTGTCGCTATTTGTATATGACATGATACTATATTTATAGAAAACTCTAACAATCCACCAAAAAACTATTAGAACTAATGAATGAATTCAGTAAAGTTGCAGGATATAAAATTAACATACAAAATCTGCTGCGTTTCTGTAATTTAATAATGAACTATCAGAAAGAGAATTTAAGAAAATAATTCCATTTACAAATGCATCAAAAAGAATAAAATATTCAGAACTTAATTTAACCAAAGAGGCGAAAGATTTATAGACTGAAAACTATGAGAAACTGTTGGAAGACATTGAAGACAAGTCAAATAAATGGAAAGTTATTTTATGTTCATGGATTAGAAAAATATTGTTAACATTCCTACACTGCCCTAAGCAATGTACAGACTCAATGCAATTCCCATCAAAATTTCAATGGCATTTTTCACATAAATAGAACAAACAATTCTAAAATTTATATGGAACCCCAAAAGACCCTGAATAGCCAAAGCAATCTTGAAAAAGAAGAACAAAGCTGGAGGCATCAAATTCCAATTTTAACCCATATTACAAAGCTATAGTAATCCAACAGTATATGGTATTGGCATAAAAACTGACACATATATCAATGGGACAGAATAGAGAGCACAGAAACAAACCCACTTATATATGATCAATTAATTTACAATAAAGGAGCCAAGAATATACAATGGGGAAAAGACACTTTCTTCAATAGCGTTGGAAAAACCGGACAGCCACATGCTGCAAGAAAATGAAGCAATAAAATAAAATCGCCCCAGTAGCCCAAAAGGGATCATCTCAAGGAGAATACGGACGTGAACTATGGAGACAAAGCACACAGAAGTTGGGAGATGGATAGGCGCAACCTGTAAAAGGATCCAGGGGAATGTAGGTGGAACACCAACAGATTCTAGTACCTACTCCATTCTAGGGAGTCTTTCCCCCAAACCAGTTTGCACATAAATTAAAAAAAAAAAATTGAAGATGTACTCAAATCCAAGTTACAAATACATGAATACACAACTCAGTATGAGTGGAAGTCACCAGATGCAGTCTAAGAATTTCTTAAGCTAGAACTATCAATAAGAGATATTTTCAAAAATTACTCATACAGTCATAGCAGTTATAGGAAAAACATACCAATGGTACATCTAGGAAGGAAAACCATATGAGTCGCACTTAGAAAATCTCAGTGGGTTAAAGGCAGAGTAGACACATCTCAAGAGATATGGTGGATCAGAAATAGATATGAGAAACTTACAAAAATCTGACATACAAAGAGAAAGAAGTTCTTCCCTAGAAAGAATTTCAGAAGCTTCTTGGACAGAATGACAAAGCCAACATATGTTCAGGCATTCCTAAAGGAGACAGTAGACAGAATGGTAGAGAGATAATTATTCAGAATTGAGAATTATTCAGAATTGATAAAAGACTTGAATCTTCAGATCCAGGATAAATCCCTAAAATAAACCCTGTATATGTCATAAGAAAAGAGTAGAACAACAAAAACAAGAAAACAAGAAGCAGCTTTTCAATGATAAAACAGAATCTATAAGACTATAACACAATGGTGGGAGTGGCTCACATGTGTAACCAGTGTGCATTTTGCTGTTACACAAGCACATGAGCACACGCGTGCACACACACTGAATCCAAAACCATTCATGGGCTAAAAGGTATCCACAATTTAACTGTACCCAGTATACACATTCCATGTTTTGAGAAAACTTTCTTGGAGACAAAAATTTAACCCACAAATAAAAATGAAAAATCATAGATCATTTTGTTGTATGGTCTCATACTAGATATTTGGCTTGTGAACAAACATGATCCAAGTGGGGACCTTCTTTTCTAGCATTGGGAAATAGTAATTACACAAAATTCTATCCATGTTTTCTAAAGCAGAAGCCTACGCAGAAGTGATGCATGAAAGTGAAAAAAAGAAAAATCACAAAAGTGACTGCACGTTGAATTGACTTTTAGAAACAAAGAGCACACAAGTTAATTATACCTTTAAACTATAGAAGTGCTTCTTCACAAAGTTAAAGTTTCAAACTTCTATGAAAAGTCTCATGTTTCATCCTTGGGGATAGACAGATGAGGTATGCAGTTACTCTGTTAGAGCTGAATGTCTAAAACTGAGTCATAATTATAACACCAATTAAAAATGTGAATGTTATACAAAGAAAAAAGTGACTTGTGCAGCCCTCTGTTCACTGAAGCATTATTCACAATAGCCAAGATGTGGAAGCAACTCAAGTGCCCATTGACTGATGAATGGATAAAGAAGATGTGGTATATGTATACACAATGGAATACCACTCAGCCATAAACAAAGACAAAATCTTCCCATTTGCAACAGCATGGATGGACCTTGAGGGTATTATGTTAAGTGAAATAAGTCAGACAGAGGAAGACAAATACCGCGTGATTTCACTCATATGTGGAAGATAACAAATACATGGATAGAGAACAGATTAGTGGTTACCAAAGGGGAAGGGGTGGGTAAAGGGTCACATATGTATGGTGATGCATAAAAATTAGACTACTGGGGGTGAACACGATGAAGTGTATTCAGAAATTGATAAACAACAATGTGCACCCAAAATTACACAATGTTATAAACCATCATAATCCCGATAAAATTACTTGGGGAAAAATAAAAACCATTTTATAGTTGTGTGCGGAAAAGAGAAGAATTAGTACATGTCAGGTAGAGACTGTATAAATATAAAATGTGTGTGCATATCTACACATGAAATTATACTATACATATTATATATATATGTACACATTTTATATATAAATATAAAATTATTATCCATATAGATTCTTTTATTTTAATTCAAGACAAGCTTGGGGAACTGGAAGTCAGTAGTACTTATTTGGAGTGGGTTGTTATTAACAACTTCCCCTCCATCCAATAGCATTTCAATTTCCTTCATTATCCAAAATAACAGCAAGACTATTTAATAAGCATATAGCTGGAGAACAATTTCTCAATCTGACAGAAAATGTAATAAAATTTTAAAAAATATATTGTAAAGAAAGAGATTACAGTAGTGAAATTAGAACTATACTGCTTCCTCCTTGTCCTGAATATTTTCACGTTGAAATGGGATCCAATTCAAGACAGAATCAAATTCAGCCACATTCCATTTCTCTGCATCCCCCTTTTCTACAGTGGGAATCACTTAGTCCCATTTTATGACTTTTCTTGCTTTCTGGCCCCCAAACCAACCTTAATCTGACATGGTCAATACTGGACACGAATAGTTGTAACTCCACATGCATGAGCTCAATCGGAGACTGACCTTCTCCTCAGATGGTGGTGACTGGGCCCCTATTCCATCCCCAAGCCCTGGTCTAGACTTGAGTTTCAGACCCGTTTCCACTGCTAGAACTGCAGATGGACTTAGTTGTACTTGTGCCCCTCCCAAGGTCCTAAGGGAAATCCTAAGTTGATTGATGATGAATATGCCCTTTACACCAGCCATTCTGTACAAAAACGTTGTGTTGTACTCAAAACAGCCTGTTACCTTTATTTATAGATAGAGCCACCTTCCACTACACTATGAGCCGTCCTAGCAGAGAAATTATATCTTTTTCATCTCATCATCCGTATTCCAAGTACCCAGCAGCTTCTGACTCATAGTAGGCTCTCCAATAACATTTGCTGAACGAATGTTATAAACGTTATGGCATGAAAAATTAAGCGGTAATTTCAAACCACTTTGATGTTGAAGTGCTTGCTGTCTGACTCCTGGATTCTCACACTTCAACCTTCGGACACTAGGTCTCAGCATCAGTTGTAACATGATGTCACTTCACTGGGCGTCGGTGTTGACGGATGTCTGAGGAGGCCGCCCACTGTTAGTGCACCCGAAGATTAACACTGATAAGGCTACACTCACCATCACTTTTCAGCAATTAGCTTACAGTCTCTACACAGACCTAAGAAAGGGTCAAAGAACGACTTAGAGCCAGGCTCATTCAATTAAGTCAAATTATGCCCTTGACTAAAGAAAATAGAGATTTGGGACTCTGGGTAATATACTGAGATCAGCTAGGTAGAGGAAAGTGTGCCATTTGTAAGAGGAATGTTCAATTTCTAGTTATAGGGGTAAAACAAACATTATTGAGCTATTGAAAATGAACATGTGGCATTGATTAAAATATTAATTCACCTTCATTAGGCACTTAAGTAGTACAATACACAGTTCCAAGCACTTTCTGTGGATTAACTCAGACATTACAGAAACCCTAGAGAGGAGGTCCTCTATGAAATTCCCATTGCACAAATGAGGAAAGAGATACAGATTAGTAATTTTCTCCAATTTCTCACTTGGCAAGTGGTAGAACTGAAATTCCTACTCAGGTGGCTGGTTAAATTGTAGGTGAAGAGGAGTGTCCACCAGACGGGAGTTGAGCAGCCACACCCCAGAGGGGCTTCCTAAGGAGACGCTGCCCCATCTTAGATCATCTGAGGCTGCTTCTCAAATTCTGGATTTTATCTGCCTTTACTTCTTTTTTTTTGCAATTGGAGAAGCTGATATAGAATTACAAGCCTTAATTTTCAGGTAAGTAAGAAAGTTAAAAGAAAAAACCTGCCATGTATAACCACCATTATTTTATCAAAGGAAATAGTAACAGCAAAAAAAAAAAAAAACAAACAGGATGTAATTTCAGCATAAAAAACAATACATTTAGTGTTACAGAAAAATACTAAATTGCCCTTATTTTTCTCATTTTCTTTGTCCATTATCCAGCAATGCTGCAAATTCTGGTGCTTGGGAACCACGGGCTAAGAGACAAAAAGCCAAAAAGAGGAGAGGTTTTGGAAGCACTACATGGTTGGAAAAGGAAGCAGCTTGCCCCACCCTTCCCTGGTCCCCGCCTCCCCCCACCGTGCAACACTCATCCTTCATATTTCAGCTTAAAGAGTTGCTTACTTAGCTCCTGGGCTCAGCGAAAACTCAGCTCTGTGAGGTCTGGGACCTGGAACTGCTCACCGCATCCTATAAGGCCCAGGAGTGCCCTCGGCGTGAGTGTTAACTTAATCTCTATTTTATGAAAAAATGTATAACTGTGTACCTGGCATTGCTAGGATATCAGAAACTGGATGTGTAGCGATTACAGCAGATCAGAATCCAGGAATCATGCCCATTAATTGGAAAGTTTTCTCTTTGATTTCAACCAAAAGACAGGAAAGGGAAAGGAATTTAAGGAACAATATATATTTAAAGGTGGGGTGATAACATGAAAATGATCATAAAAAATAAATCATTTTTGAAATGCTTCTATCAATAATCAAAGTTCTAAAGAATCTTTACATATTGCAGATGCAGATCTACATATATGTAGATTTACAGAGTGCACACCTTTACGCATGTGCTATTTCTGCTTGCAATATATCAGCTAAGATAAGGCTGGGGAATGGTTAATATATCTAATATCTGGGTAAGTCCTTTAATATATCTAATATGTGATTATATTCTTAAAAGCCTACTCTTGCTATAATTCAGGACTGTAGACTTGTTTACATTGATTAATTCTCTAAATTGTCTAAGTCTACCACCTCTGTTATTAGATTTTAAATTATTTATTTAATGATAGAATCTACCATTTTCTCCAAATGTGCTTTCTTTCTAATAGGCATGAACTGGACATCAGGATTACTATTGATTTCACACAATGTGCTCGGTTTTTCTAACCTCGCTCTGTGTGTGTGCTCCAGGTCGTCAGGCCAGGCTTGCAGAGCTCTTACTGAAAAGCCGACTGTGAAGGCCCAATTCAGAACAGAATTTCTAACCATGTTCAGGCTGCCATGGGTTAAAGCAAGCAAACTTCAACACTTGTCAGTCTTTGGCTTAGAAAAAAAAGTGGTTAATAAAAGATCATTATCCAAAAAAGTTCAACATATCTGACAGAGGAACTGGCATTAACACAGAAAAAACTCCCAAGCTCGTTGTGGTGGTTGTAACCCATGGTGAGAAGTGGTCAGCCAAAAAACAAGGTTTTGTCATCACTGAACCTTGATAAAAAGAATTTGATGAATAGATTCCTTTTTACTTTGAAAGAAATTAAATTATATTTCAGAGGTAGACAATGTTTTTCCTGATAATATGTTATACATCAATTATTTAGAGAATTAAATGAAATTGGTAGTAAACCTATTTGTAGAAGGATAGCATCTATAATTCCAGGGTTATGTCTATTCAATTCTCTCTGCCACTACACGGACAATTATTATTACATGAGAAAAATACGGCTGCCCTGGTATTAATGTAACTTTTATTTCTGGACTGTTTATAAGCTATAGAGAAAAACTAGGTTTTTCTTTACACTTCATATGATCATATCAGTTTCTTTCTAATATCCCTACAAACCTCAGTCCATGTTTCATGAGTGCAAAATTTATATAGAAAGTAAGGGACACTTGAAAAAAACCAAGCCAGAAACTTCAGAATGATAATAGGAATAAATAATCTAAAGTTGAGGCATAAGAAGAATCATCTCTCCAAGGAAATTTATCTCATCAATAAATTCCAGACCTGGAAGACACTGACAAAAGTAGTGAATGAGACAGGTAATATCAGAGTTCAAACAGTGAAAGAGAAAATGGCATCATAAATCAAAGTACAAATAATCATGGTGAAAGCACAAACGCAGGTATAGTCACTAACATGCCTGACATCACAGAGGGGAGTGGGCGAGACTCATTTCCACATTCCAGGGTAAATTATTTGGCACAGAGCAACAATTTATGATCAGCTTACATTAAAGTTAAGCATTTTAGCAAATTCTAGAATTCTGATGGAAACAAGAAAACCGAAATCAGCACCAACACTCTGTAAATCCGTACAAAGTTGAAAGAGTTTCTGTTTATCGAGTTCCTATTCTAAGGTTAAACATGGGGATTTACAAACTCAATTGTATTCAGTTTGCTCAAAAATCCCATGAAGTTGGAATATATTTCCCAATTTCCAAATGAAAGAAATGGGACTCAATATTTATAAGACAGTGTCAAGAAAACTCTCAAGAAAACTTAAGAAATAGGGTGGAAAGTGGTGTCATTCACTAAGACACAGAACACTGAAAGACACTGGTTTTAGCAGACAGGATCATTAAAAATGAGTGAACTTAATTTGGGACAATTGCGTCATTGATCTAAACGAAAAGTCATGTTTCACAGATTTTTACATAAGTGTTCCTTGAGCAGCTGCACATGTTCATCATCTACGGGCAACTTTTGACGTATATATTGATGATTCTTTAGCAGATTTCTGTCTCCCTTTTATGAGGTCTGTAATATTACTGTAATGATCGCAGATAGTAAACGTCAAATATTACACGCAAGTGGCATATTCCATACCAAATTTCTTGAGAAAGCAAAATTCAGTAGTTACCTTTTAATTTAACATGCACTTTCTTTTCTGAACTCATTAGTGTCAAGTTTACTGCAAAACGAAACAGACTTACTAAAAATAAAAGTTATTGATCTACATCATACAATAATTAAACAGTGAAGGCATTGAGATTATCTTCTCCAAGGTCTAGATTGAAATATTTCCTGCACAAATTTCACACACGCCTAACATAATTCCCAGGGTTTTCAATGGACCTCACTGACTGGGGTGCCATTTTGCTTTCTGCAACTCAAAGTATGAGTTGCTGAGTCACAGCCCAGATAACTGGTACACCAAGTGTTTTTTCTGGGAAGTGGCTTTGACTTTTTTCTTACTCAGGTTCCATTGACCTTTGGTTTATCAAAGGCAACCAGCTTCCTCTTACTGAAAGGTGAGCGTTAAATTCTTATGCCTGGAACTACTGTTCTAAGAGGTCATAAAAGCAATGTCTATTTTTATCAGTAGTGAAAATAAAGTTGCTAAAAAGAAAAAAATAGATAAAAGCCAATGGGCAAGAAATTAAATTTTATTGTCTGCCATAATAGGAAATTTACTTTCCAAACACTGAACTATCTCTACTTAACACTTTCTCTTCTTTTTCTATTTGAGGAAAATTAGCCCTGAGCTAACATCTGCTGCCAATCCTCCTCTTTTTTTTGCTGAGGAAGACTGGCCCTGAGCTAACATCTGTGTCCATCTTCCTCTACTTTATATGTGGGATGCCTACCACAGCATGGCTTGCCAAGTGGTGCCATGTCCACACCCGGGATCTGAACTGGTGAACCCTGGGGCACCAAAGCGGAACGTGCATGCTTAACCGCTGCACCACCAGGCTGGCCCCAGCACTTTATTTTCTAAAGACATTATATATAATGATCTTGAAAAGTAAAGAAAATCTAGACTGAAACTGGAGATTCCTTATAAAAGCCAGTGTTGAGCCATCATTGTTAGATATGGTGTCAATTGCCAGCAGATTGTAAGCTATTTTGAGCAACAGCCGTATCTCCTGGATGCCTAGCACCACCTATGACAGACTTTTCCTCAATCTGTTAGCTTGAAATAACTCTTTTACTTATGGTGAGAGATTTAATTCATACCTATTTAATTAGCCTGCATTAATAAAACAATTTTTCAAGACAGTCTAATCCTAATGGAATTGTCACATCATATACAATTAACTGAAATACAGCTTTGAATATACGTAGAAGTGTATATTACAATGAGTAAGGTTGTTTAAAAATAGGAGAGCTCAAACTGCCCAAAATCCTGTTAGAGAAGGACAAGCCCTTGATTTATCAAGTTGTTGGTGACAGAAACAACTTAGGGCTCTGCTTCAACAGCAAATAAAGGACAAAGTTTTGAAATAAAACTTTCCTTACAATACAATGAACTAAAAATCAGAACAAAAGTTTTCCAAGTCGTTGATAATTCATGCAGAATTTTGCTTTTTCTAACTTCAACTATCTGAAAGTTTTGTTTACAATTGTTGTTTTATTCTACACGCTGTTACAAACATCTCCTTTACTGTTAATTTACTTTTTCCCCTTTTCCCTGGTTTTTCTAGTTTAACACCTTGAATTATGCAAAGATCAAGTCCCGGCAACACTAGTGTAGTGAGCAAAGTTAATGAGTGCAAAGATGGCAACTAAAGAAAAAAAATTAAAGTAAGAGGAACTCAACGGAAAAGCAACCTTCCAAACACTTTGTAGTCACAGATACAGCAAAAAATGTGAATCATAAAATAGGGATAAAAATCATCAGGAGTGAAATTGAGGTAAAGGAGTAAATATAAACCAGAATTTCAAATAATACCAATGGTATAAGACAAAAGTCTTATAGGAGACTGTCTTACATGAGACAGAAGTCGTCATCCACTAGAACGCGTCCCTGTCTGAAGAAAGCAGCGTCATATTGAATGAAGTGAATAAAGAACATTGCAGTAAAGCACCACAAAAACCTAAACTGAAGAAATGACGGGAGGCAGGCAGGAGCCAGCAGGGATGAGGAACCCAATCTAAGGGCGTATTGATTGAGGTAGAGCAAGCATTTGACAACAAATTGAAGTTCTGAGGACAGTGCTCTGTTATTCTGATCAAGCTTCTCAGTTATTGTCTCATTTCACATCATGCTATAGAATGAACATGTTACATACGCCATTTTAGAAAGAGGCAGCTTAGAACTAGTGTGACTCTATGAATGGAGTGGGGTGGGGCGGGAAGACACGCATGATGAGCTCTGGCTGGACGCTTCCTCAGGGGCCACCAGTGAGGCCTCACCCCAACTGTGAGAAAAGGGAAACAGCACCCCCTCTACCCAAATCAGGGAGTATTCAGAGATTCTACAGCCTAAAAGGAAGAGGGGAGTGACAAGCAGAAAGATGGCTGAAGAACTCTTGTAAGGAGACACTGATGTGCCTGCTACAGAAACTGCACGACAGCAACACACACAGTAAACCACACGCCACTCTCTGAGGAACAGACTGGACAGCACAGACCTCGAAGCTTCTGTGTAACAAAACACAACACAAACACAGGTATAAGAGTGGGAGAAATGTATTTCCCATTTAATTGGGAGAAAATTAATGAGCACAACATATAAAGAGTTTCTAAAAGTTGACAAGAAACAGTACATTAGCAAAGAAAGTAAAGAATATGAACAGATTGCAAGCAGAAATATATAAATAGCCAAAAATGTAGGAAAAATGCTCAACCTCATTAATAATCAGTGAATAGAAAATAAAATAATGAAATATCAAGTTTGCTCAGTTATTAATCGAGTGTTAGGCATGGCGTCAAAAATTTAATTGGTAAATATACATAGGCTACCATTTTTAGATATAACTATGAATTTTGTACTATATCCTTTTACACAGTATTTTTTTCTAAAACTCTGTTTCAGAAAAATGCTTGCAAATGTACACAAATATACCTGTAATCAGATGTTTATTTTTCTGTTTCCCAAAATTAAAAAAAAAAAATAGAAGCTACCTATATGGCGCTCAATAGAAGAACATAATAAATTATGATATATCCATATGTGACAAATTTTATACAATGACTAAAAAAATGCGGTGAAGCTGGATGAATTTCTGTGAAATTATCTCCAAGATATACTTTCAGGTTAACAAAAATGTCAATTCCAGAATATAGTTTAATCCCATTTCTATTAAAACACTAAAAAAAGTAAACACTAAAATTATACAGAATTATACACAAATACACACCCCCATCACCCACATAAAGGGCAGTCTTGAAATATGTGCAGACATGTTGCCATTGATTATTTGTTTCATGTATGTTTGTATTGTTTAATGATTTACGGTGATCATGAGCTCATATATTACCGAATAACCAATGAGACATTTAAAATATTAACATAATTGTGAAACGACTAAGGATAAATTTTACAAGACATTTGAAGGAACTTTATGAGAAAAAATTGACTGAGAGGCATAAAAGAAAGTGTGATTTAATGAAGAAACATATGATGTTCTTGGATGGGAACACAAGATTATAAAGCTATCCATTTTCTTTTAAATTGATCTATAAATTTAATGCAATTTGAATCAAGATCCCACTGGGATTTTTTGAAACTTGACAAAGTCATTTTAAAGTTCCTCCAAAAGATGAAAATATATATGAAGCAAGAAAAAATTTTAAAGAATTGAATAATGAGAGACAAGTTACCATACTAGATACGAAGAGGTTGTTATACAGGTGACACAATAGACAAAAGATTTATAGAACAGAATAGAAAAAATTAAAACAGACTCCACGTAATTCCTTATGTAGATGCCATTTCAAAGGTAAAGTATTTTCTTTTTATATGAATGTATTTGAAAATCAGTCTGCACACTTGAACAAAGTAAATACTGACCCCTTCCTCTTTCATTACACTAAGAGAAATATGGGAAGAATTTTTTAAATATTAAAATTAACAAATAGATGTGAGAGTGAAATATATATAATAATTTATATCATATAAGTGTAGAGAAAGTCTTCTGAAATCTAAAAGGAAAAATAAACCATAAAGGAAAAGTTACTGGATAAAACATTAAATTGTAAAAATGCTGTATAGTAATACCAAAATTAAAAGGCAATAGCAATTTTTAAAATTAGCTATTATCCTACAAAATAAAGGATAAGACTGTTAAATTAAGGAGATCTTACAAAGCAGCAAGATAAAGAAATATTCCCCTTGGTCTTCTGCTTCCAGGTGAGTGGCTAGGAATCCCAAAACAGCCTCTCACTTGACAAAGGCCTCCCCCAATGTGCGCCTCAGGGTCTGAGGCCTCTTGGTCTCACAGAAACGAGAAGTCTCTGTGGGAGCCTCCAAAATAATAATAAACAACTAAACTGAATCCGGGGCAACCAGAGGCCTGGACTTCTGCTACAGGGACAGAGCAGCTGTGCCCAACAGCCAGAGCCAGAGCTGAAAACAGTGAGCACCAGGGGAGAGAGGCTGGAGAAATGGGCATCCCAGCAAGGACAGGGCTGCCTCCAGACCACACTTTCATAAGGACGCTGGACCCTGGAGCATGCAACGCTAAACACAGAGAACAAGACAGCTGAAGGTATTCTCATCTTGGGGTAGGAAAGAGATTCGTTAGTAAGACCCAGAAGTGCCAGCAATAAGAAGAAGATGACAAACTGGGAGAAAATGGTTGTTATACGCATTAATCACAAATTCAGAAACATGTTTATATCAACAAGGTAAAGACAAACAGCCCAATAAGAAACTAGTTAAAAGATATAAACAGGCATTTCACAGAAGAGAAAACGTATGGCCAGTGATGCGAATTCAGTGCAGAGACAATAGATAGAGGTATACTTTTACAGCCATCTGATTGGCAGATATGAAGGAATGTGGCAATAGCAAGAATTGTAGAGGCTGATTAGTTAATTGTAGAGTAAACCACTTTGAAAACATTGTGGTACCATCTTATAAAGTTGAACAGATATATATCTTATGACCCAGCAATTACCATTTTTTAGGTATATTCTCCAGAAAATCTTTTGCATGATGATATACATAAAAATATTCATATAAGGATTCATTATGAGACCCCAAAACTGGAAACCACCTAAATAGACATAGAAGATATCTGATAATAATTGTGGTATATTTACACAATGCAATATTATGCAGTATTGAACATTAACTTACGTGTTGCTTGAAAGGAAGAAATTCTTGGAAGACTATGCTGGGTGGCACTCTTTTTCAAAAGATCTAACAAGAGGGAAAATCACTACCATGCTATTTTGGCATATATTTATACACTGTACAACTTCATATAAAAAGAGCAATAGAATAATAAAGGCAAAGTCAGGAAAGTGTTTGACTCTGGTGGAGGCAAAGGAACAAGGATGGAGGAGGTGCCCACAGGGAGACGGAAGCCGTTGATACATTTCAGTTACTGAGTTGTGTGGTTGGTAACTGGATGCTCTTCATATTATTAAAAATACAACACACGCATACACACATAAAATAACAGAGAAACAAGAGACCAACCATATGAGGGCATTATGATTCATCTAGTTCTTTGTAACTGAGGACAATCAAAGTGGAGGGTGGGATAACAATTAAAAACAGGTCATTCACCAAATTATAAAAACAAATATATAAGATATTTTTAAAGATAAATTTCACTATCAAAGATTTGAAAATTAAGGAAAGTATTTGTTTTTTGAATAAAAAATTAAAATAAATGTTGAAAGATGCAGAGTTGGCAGGAATACAAATTTGTGGAGTTTTCTGCAAGGCTACTGTAATTGCCTTTCTAGGAATTTGCCAGAGAAAATATTTAAGGAATTCATCTTTTTTATTTTGAGGAAGATTAGCCCTGAGCTAACATCTGCCGCTAATCCTGTTTTTTACTAAGGAAGACTGGCCCTGAGCTAACATCCGTGCCCATCTTCCTCCACTTTATATGTGGGGTGGCTGCCACAGCATGGCTTGATGAGCAGTGCTAGGTTCGCACCCGGGATCTGAACTGGAGAACCCCGGGCTGCCAAAGCGGAACATGTGAACTTAACTGCTGCACCAACGCATTACATGTTCTAGAATATTAATTTCAGGTTTTTAAGACTGAACATATAAAACATATCTAAATATCTAATAATTTTGGATTCATTATGCAATTTTGCCATATCCATAGACCAAAATAACTAATATTAAGGCTTTGTATATATAATTTCATAATTTTACCCATATAAATGATTATACTTGAAAGTCTTAAATTAGCTTTATATAGTTATCTCAGTGGTGGAATTGGGAGTATATTTTAAGTTTTACTTACCTATATAATTTTTCTCTAATAAGCATGCTATGATTACTTGCTCTATTAAAAAATATAAATTTGTTTTTTCACATCATTTCTACTTTTAAAAATGGAATCCTGGACCAAAACCAGCTAGCAAACAAGTAACAATAATGTGTCTTTCTCCAGTGATTAAGAAAGCTTCACATTATAAATGCAAGGTGGAAAAGTCAAGATATCACCAGAATTCACCCATTTATCTAAGTGGCTTTTTTAATTTTCAATAAGAAATAAAGCAAACAATTTCCCCTAAGCATTATCAGAGCAGGGAAAATAAAATAAAAGCAAGTGTCCAGGAGCCTGAATTGTTTTCAGTATCCGGGAGTATGGAATGGCATATCGGTGACCCGGCAGTGTGGAATCTTGAAGTTTTTATCGACTACTTTATATTAGTGAAGTTCCATCAGGATCTGAAAAGGCTTTTAGTTGTTTGTGATTTGGGTTACAGACCTATATTTCTTTTGTCATACTTTTTTCTTGTATATAACACAGCTGGTGAAGTTTTTGTTACCTGTCATTCACTGAATATAGCACCTGCAATAATCACTGAACTGCTCACTGTGTGATCACAAACGTATCTTTCTAAACAGTCAAAAGCTAAGAAGCATATTCTGAGATCAGACTCAAAATGGTAGAATCATCATAGCTGCCCCTAAAACATTATTTTATAGAATAAGTATTTTTCAAAGGTTAACTTTCACACAGAAATTGATTAAAATTGCTTTTCATGTCATTTTATACTTTCACATTTTAATAAATTAGAACTGACAACTTCCAAGATGGCCCCATTGAACCCTATCATCTGGTGTCTATACACTTGAGCCACTCTCATATTGTGCCTGGATTGGTCTGTGTGACCAACAGAACGTGGCAGAAGTGATCACATGCTACTTCTGATAATGGGCCAAAGACACTGTACTTAATCTCTGTTGATCTCTCTCACTCCCTCATGCCCTGTCTCTTTCCTCGGTCACTCTAGGGGAATCCAGCTGCCGCATCATGAACAACTCTATAAAGAGATCCATATGGAGATGAACAGAATCTCCAGTTAACTGTTGAGTGAGTGGGTCTTCTTGGAATTGTGCCCTGTAGCCTGAGCTAAGCCATTACATAATGAGAGCCCTCTCCAGGGCTGGACCACAATCTCGTGAGAGAGAGGATGAACCAGAACCACCTCGCTAACCATTCACCCTCAGGAACCATGGGAAATCATAAGTGTTTGTTTCATTTTGCCTTTAAGTTTTGAGAAAATTTATTATGAAACAATAGATAAATAATACACTTTCCTATGTAAGTTTGAAATTGTTTTGAATTAATTTCTCAACAAAAATTTTTTCGTAATTTAGCATTAGTTCATAGAAAGTAATTGAAAAGACAAAGAAGTGTGGTAAGATTAGGTTAAAATTACCAATTTTGTTAAGATGCCTTGCCTTTCCACAAGTTATTTATTTTTGTTGTCATTTTCTAAAAATAGAAGATATAAAAGCATGTGGGCAAATGAATTGTTTTAATTTTAAAATTTAAAACCTATTATTTTTGTAAATTTACTGAGCTTTTGTTTATCACTAAACAAGGGGAATATTATTCTCATAAGAATACAACAGTAAAGAAATAGAGAAACATTCCATCTTTGATGCCACAGATTAACCAGGAACATTAATTAAATCTTAAATTACTAAATTGTCTTAAGGTCTGGAATGTATTTAACATTTATTCCCACAATCTGATGATTTTTTAAAATTTATCTTTTTCAGTGAAAACGCTAATCTCTTTTCTCTTAAGATAAAAACACTCTTATCTTTTAAATTGACTATATTTAAAAGATGACTGTAATGCAATACCAGACAGACATTTCAGAAAAGAAAACTGTAAACCAGTATCCCTCATGAATATAGATGGAGAGTCTCAAAAATTAACAAATCAGATTGAGCAATATATGAAAAGATAATATATCACAACCAAGTGAGGTTTTTCCTTGGAACACAGGATTCATTCAACATTTAAAAATCAATAAAATTAATTCACCATATTAATAAGCAAAGGAAAAACTATACAATCTTTTCAGTACTGGCAGAAAAATCATTTGAAAAATTTAATATCCATTCACAACAAAAACTCTCAGCAAACAAAGAATAGAAATAGAAACAAATGCCTCAACTTGATAAAGAATGTTGACAAAAAGCCTACAGTGACATCTACTCAGCGATAGAAGTCTGAAAGTTCCCTCTTTAAGATCTGAACCAAAAAAACGTGCTTGCTCTCGCTTCTGCTCAACAGTGTATTGGAAGTCATTGCTGACGCAATCAGGGAAAAACAGCAATAACATGAAACAAAGGAATAAAGCTATCTACTCACAGATGACATGGTTGTCAATACAGCAGATCCCAAGGAAGCTATCAAAAATTTACAATGCTGAGTTGAGGAAGATCACATAACACCCGTCAACACACAAAAATCCATTGTATTCCTATATACTAGCAACAAAGAGTTGGAAATTGACATTTAAAAATAAGAGTATCATTAGCAATAGCACCAAAAGAAAAAAATACTAGGTACAAATACTCCCTAGTGGTCACCACCAGAGCCTAATTCATCTCTCAGTCAGCGAGCCACACCACACATCTGTCAGTTGTCACACTTTGGTGGCTGCGTGCTGCTGTGATACTGAAAGCTCTGCCACCAGTATTTCAAACACCAGCAGGCTCACCCATGGTGGACAGGTTTCAGCGGAGCTTCCAGACAGACAGACTAGGAAGAAGGACCTGTTCACCCACTTCTGAAAAAATTGGCCATGAAAACCCTACAAATAGCAGAGGAGCACTGTCTGAAAGAGCACCAGAAGGTGAGAGGATGGCGCAGAAAGACTGGGCAGGGTTCACTCTACTGTACACAAGGTCGCTAGGAGTCAGAATCAACCTGACGGCACTAACAACAAATAAATCCTCCAAAATATGTCTAGGATCTCTACACTGTAACCTATAAATTTTCAATGAAAGAAATAAAAACTGTCTAAATTCATGAAAAGATATACTGTGTTTATGGATTAGAGACTCAATATTGTTAAGATGTCAATTTTCCCCAATTTGACCTGTAGATTCAAGGCAATCCCAGTCAAAACCTCAGAAGGCTTTTTAGTAGATAACCACAAACTAATTCTAAAATTTACATGGAAAGACATCAACTTTGAAAAGAACAAATTGGAGGGACTCCTACTACCCAATTTCAAGACTTACCATAAACTTAAGGCAGTCAAGACCTTATTAACAAAAGGACAGGAAAACAGAAAAATGGAACAGAAAAGAGTCCAGAAAGAGAACCATATAAATATAGGCTAATTATTGACAAAGATGTAAATACTATTTAATAGAGAAAAGATGGTCTTTTAAACAAATGTTTCATGAACAATCGGATGTCCATAGGCAAGAAAGCGACTTAATATTATAGAAAAATTAACTGAAAATGGATCATACATATACATGTAAAATGAAAGAAAACTTATAAAAAAATCTTTGAGATCTTGGGTTAAGCACATTTTTAGATATGACACCAAAAGCACAAAAGACAAAAGAAGAAAAATTGAAAAATTAGGCTATATCAAAAATAAAAATTTTACTCTGTTAAAGACACTAAATAAAGTGAAGAGACAAGCCACAGACCATCAGAAAATATTTGCAAATCACATTTGTGACAAAGGACTCATATCTACACCAGGTGAAGAACTTACAAAACCCACCAAGAAAACAAACAATCAAGTAAACAAAATTAAGCAAAAGATGTGAACAGATATGTCCCCTAAAGAATAGATATATAGGATGGCAAATAAGTATATGAAAAGAAACTCAGCCGCTTAGCCATTAGGAGCATGCAAATTAAATTAAAATGAGGTGACAAAACATATTGGAATAGCATTTTTTTTTTTTTTTAGATACTGACAATACCAAGGGCTGGCAAGTATGTGGAGCGACTGAATTCTCGTACATCGTTAGTGGAAATACAAAAACGTATAGGCAACTTTGGAAAACAATTCAGTAGTTTCTTAAAAAATTAAACTTACACTAATCATATGATCCAATAAACCCTCTCCTAGGTATTAACCAAAAAGCAATGAAAGCTTATGCTCATATAAAAATCTGCACATGAATATTATAGGAGCTTTATTCATAATTGCCAAAAACTGAAAACCCAGATGTCCTTGAGCTATTCAGTGTATAAACTGTAGTATATCCGCGCAATAGAATATTAATCTATGAAAGGGTTGACTACTGATTCACACAATGACATAGATGAATACTTTTGTTTGTTTGTTCTGGTGAGGAAGATTGTCGCTGAGCTAACATCTGTGCCAGTCTTCCTCTATTTCATATGTAGGACACTTGCCACAGCATGGCTTCCTGAGTGGTGTGTAGGTCTGTGCCTGGGATCTAAACCCTTGAATCCCGGGCAGCGGAAGTGGAGTATGCAAACTGAACCACTATGCCACCGGGCCAGTCCCCAGGGATGAATCTTAAATACATTTGGCTAAGTTAGACATAGCAGGCTATATATTTTTTATTCCATTTACATAATATCCTTAAAAAAGCAAAATTGTGGGGACAGAAACAAACCAGTAGTTGTTAGGAATGGGGCATGGGGGAGGGATTATTACAAAGGGGCAGCACAAGGGAATTTCGAGTGTGATGGAACAGTTTTGTATCATTACTATAGTAGTAGACTCATGATTCTACATATATCAAAATCTGTAGAACTTAATATCACAAATAGTGAATTTTACTGTTTGTAAATTAAAAGACATCAGTGAGGAAGTGAGGTGGCAGTGGGGGGACCAGAAATGGAATTCAGACTATAACAAGTGAGGAAAAAATGGTAAAGTTTGAAGTTCCACGAAATTTTATATGTTCTTTCTCACCAGCTAAATTCAAGATGTGAGAGCGCACCACTTCTGTTGTCAACTGAAACGTAATGAGACACACATGAGATGTGAGTCTGTCTCCAGGAATATTTCAAGGCATGCATTATCCTACATGTGGGAAGCCTATCCAATTTGGGGTTCATTTACCAAGTTTATAATTCTTCGTATAAACCCCAAGTATTACTTTGAGTAGCTAATATAAATCTGCTGAGTTTTTCCTTCATCTAAAGTGTGAAAGAGATATTAACAGATTAGAGCTTTAGATATATCCGAGTTTCTCTAAGCATGAAAGATACCTTTGATTGATAGCTCGCTGCCTCACTGCACTGCGGTCTTGGCTAAACGTGCCAGTCGGACACTGACGGAGGGATGGGGGACGCGTGTGTACAGAGCAGGCGGCATATTCAGGAAGTGCTGGAGAATTTCCAGGGGCTGTGGAGCAGAAATCTAATGATCTTCCCTCACATACATTAGGCAGATTTGTAAAATGAAGTTGGCACAGCAACACAATCAGTACTTCAAAATAATTTACCACCACCACAGAGCTTTTAATATAGTGAAAATATTGCTGTGTCTTGTGATGGCTCAAAAAGTCTGTTTTGAAAGGCAAATTGAATTATGTATTTTCTTTGCAGTGCCAAACATTTGATGAATCTATTATAATCTAAACGCTAGGCGTGTCAGAGCATTAGCATTGATGTTTTAATAGCATAAGCCAGTCCCAGAAAACTGCTTATATAAAACTTGTTTAATAGAAATTGTTTGATTTTTAAAGTTTTTATTCACTATATGTAGAATTTTATATATTTGCCCTTTTAAATACTTGACCTTAGAGAGAAGAAGAAATATTTTCACATGTGAAATAGAGAATAGCAATAAAGACATTTTTAAGGAACAAACATGTGACACTCTGTGTGTGTGTGTGTGTGTATAAAAAAAAAACAGCAAGAGAAAAAATAAAGTTGACTTAAAAAACCATAAACAATTATAGCATCTAAACTGGTATGAAGCTTTCCGGGCCTCTATAGAAGTTGTCTCAATTCCTCACTTGTATATGCACGACTTCCCAAATGTCTTTCATCTAAGCACACTTTTCTTTTATGTGTGATGGTTAATTTTATGTCTACTACTGGGTCACAGGGTATCCAGATATTTGATTATACGTTATTTCTGATTGTGTCTGTGAAGGGATTTCCAGGAGAGATTAGCATTTTGATCAGTAGACTGAGTAAAACAGATTGTCCACCCCAATGTGGAGGGGTATTGTTCAATTTGTCAAGGGTCTGCATGGAACAAAAAGGAAGAAGGATTTTCTCTCTCTGTTCAACTTCTTTATCTGAACACCAATAAAATCAATTTCTACCAGAGATTTAAAAAAATCAGGTAGAGCTCAATTTTGAAATGTCGTCCGTTCACTTTAACATTGTCTCTGTCGTCCAAGAATTCAGCTAGTAAAAATCACAATAGATCCTAGAATATGCAACACTTTGACATAAAGAAGTCAAATGTTTCAAAGTTAAAATATTTAGAAGACTCAATATTCTGCAAATGCACCCACAGACATTATGCAGCCTGAACGTCCCAATTATCCCAAACACAGCCAGCCAGCCTGTAGATATGATTCACAGGAGAATTTTAAGCCAACAACAAAAGCAGTAACAATAGCAAACATTAATAGCAATAAACTGACTGACCAGGTATCATCTATAAATTATTAAATGTCTGGGGTTTAACAACTTGCCTGTAGCAACCACTGATTACGAGATATCTTTCTAACAGGCTTGCATCTATATATTGTATTTATTCACCAAACAATATAGAGCTACTATGAACCAAATATTTTGCTAGATGATGGGACTCTAAAAATGATAAAATTAAACTATTTCTATGGGGGAGTAGGAAAGACCAGTAACAGATAAGTTAACAAACAATGCAAATGCTGTAGGTGCTATGATAGAAGTGAAAAGAAATAAAGACTTGAAACAGTAGATATTTACTGGCAAGATCTCTGGAATTAAATTTAGTAATTACAATTAAAGGGTAGTATAACATTTAAAAAAGCAAATACAAGGACAAAATTACCATTTATGTGATAAAGTATCTCAGGTTCGGTAATAAGCACTTTCAAAGTGCTTTCTTTCCTCCTCATGAGAACTCTATGAAGAAAATGCTTTTCTCCTATTTAAAAGGAAGGGTAACTGGGGGGTAGGTGTTGGCACCAAGTTGCTTACTTCTCAAGTGGTAGGTCCAATGTTTTAACCAGGGACGGACTGAATCTTAGGTTTACTTGCTAGACCACATCACTGTACCTGCTTGAGGTCAGTTCCACCATAATCACATCAAATAACTGATAGATTACAAAAGAATGTTGAAAAGGATGCAGAAGTTGTGTGATTGAACCTCACAGGGAGTTTCAGTGTTTAAACCTCAAACACGAACCCTCTCAAATGCAGGTATAGTCAACTTAGGAACCTGAACAATCCACACACACACGTATTGTTGACCATGGCATACACTGAAAGCCCCCTATAATAACAACTTTGCTCTATATTAATACTGATGATCACTCCTCCATAACGCAGCTGTTAGAGTTCTAAAACAGGCAAGGACTGTTAGGGTTTTCTTTCTCATTTTTTCTCCCAGCTGAAGTACCAAGTATCATGGATATTTGTGGGGAAATAGAGAAGACATATCTAGATACAGGTATTTCAACTGAGAGCTAAGCAAACACAGCAAACTCTGAACCTTAATAAATAATAAAAGCAACCTCGTGTGTAACTAAGTTACTTTGAATGACATTTTATGGTGAAAGCACTCAATCTGAGAAACAGCCAGGTAAGAGAGACAAAAGTAGTACTAACCCCAATGCACCAAGTTTGAAGCTTAACACCAATGCCTGCACAAATCTAGCACTGAAATAAGACTCAGTTCCAGGGAACAGTTTTCATTTCTGCTGCAAAACAGCCATAGGTGCAGTAGAATAAGAAGGTACTTTTCAACAGAACAATGAAGGCATTCACCTCTATGGCATGCATCTGAAAAATTACACCGGTAAATTATCACAGGTGTTCTGATTCACTATTTCAGCAACTCTGCAAAGTTTGAGTAGCTGCTACTAAATACAGTCCCAGGGCTGGGCTGTGGACTGCAGAGAGCCTCTGCCCCTCAAAGGGCTTCCACCCTTGTAAAAGTGGAAAAGGTAAGAGCACACATGGTTACAACAGACAAAACAATGAATTCATAAGAGAGATGCAGGGGTTCTCTGAAGAAACCATGAAGAAATTACACAAAAAGTTTTGCTGAAGGAAATGTAATTTCACCCGAGCATTGAAGGATAAGTAGACTTCATCCCGTAAAGATAGGTTCACGGAGAGGTTGGAGGCATCCAGACTCAAGAAAGTGTGGCTGGAATACAGAGTTGGAGACAGGACTGAAAGTCTGCTGGGTTTGTGTTGTCAGTTATTGAAGGTCTGTGTACTCTGGAGGGACATGATAAGAAGTGCGCATTAGAGTCGTCTGGCAGCTGCGTGCAGGCCAGATTGGGGGGTGAAAACAGTGAGTCATCATGGTAGATCACACAAGCCCTCATGGGGACTGAACTTGAGTGGAGAAAGCCTTAAACCTGGCAACTGAATGGATATAATCATTAAATCTGAGAGTATAAGCAAAGATACCTGCAACATCTGAAGCTTGGACAATTGAAATAATGTTGGAGCCTTTAACCAAAAGTTATGTGGAAATCAATTAGATGAGTTGGTTTAGTGAGGAAAGAAATTTTTGACAATTGAGCTTGAGAACTTGAGAAAAATGGATGCGTTCAGCTGAAAGGGATGCACGCAGGTTTGGAGGCTGGGAAAGAAGCAGGGCTGAGTTGGGGATTTGAGTACATCACTAAAGGGACAACAATCGAATTGTGAAAGTGGACACGTTCACGAAGGGAGAGGGTATAGTAATTTTAAGAGGCTTTAGAAGAAACTTTAGGAATATTTATGTTTACTTAAGGGACAGAAACAAATTACTAATTAAGCATGTAGAGTGTTAGATAAATAAGACTAAACTCAGGACCATACAGTATTTAGAAACAAGGAAACACAAAATCTAACACTTTTATAGAGCTTTACGTGTTTCAACTTAATACTCTGACCCATAGCAGCTTCTATTAAAGCAATATAGCCTTAGGCTTAGCTTTCTATGCCTTGGTTTCCTCATCTGTAAAATGGGAATAATATACCAAATTCATGAGGCTGTCAAGAAAATTAAACAAATTAATATAAATAAAATGCTGAGAATAGTGCCTGGCACATAGTAAGTATCTGCTGTTTTTATCATTATAATTTCATTTTACAGATGATGAAACAGGAAAGCAATTATAAACTGGTAAGTTAAACCAAACAGAGTGTCAAGGAGGAGGTGATGTTCAAGAGCATCAAAAGCTGAAGACTAGAATCAAGAAAGTACAAGCAGGTTGTCACTACAGAGTTCATTTACCACCATCCAGAAGGCCATGTGAATAGAGTGGTGGGAGCAGAATCTAGAATTCCATGGTTAAAGAGAAGTATTCCAGTTATGTAAGTTTTCAGCATGCTTCCAGGAACTAACATTCATGCTGGTGAAACTCATCAACCTTCCTGCGTTCCAACAAAAATGTGTGGACAATGTATGTGTGTGTGTATCACAGAGCCAAACACACTGTATTGAGATTAGTGATTTATGAATTTGTCTACATCTCAAAAACTTTAAGAAAAGGGCAATGACTTTATATCCCCAGGACCTAGCACAGTACTGGCCACATGGGAGACAATAAATGCCAGAATCATAAAGTAAAGTTTAGACACAGATAATGCATTGAGACAAAAGCAAGGCTGCCACCATAGAGAAATGTGCAATTTGAATATACAATTATATTCAATTTTTGTAATTTTCTCTCTTCTGAAATTACTTTTTATTAACTTTATGTACCTACTTGTTTAAACCAGACTTTCAGGGTCATTATTGTAGAGAAAGCATTAGCAACAGAAATTCATAAAATCCCCTGTAGAAGGAACATACATGGTACAGTATCAAGTAAGCAAATTTTTCATTATGACATGGTGGCATGTGTAATTCCATGGATATGAATATAATTATATGGTGGTGTGTTCTTAAAAAGGGTCGTGTGCTGTCGGAATGCCATGATAGACCAGCAAAACAAACCTCCTGTCAGCCCACTGCCACAATCCGCCAAAACACAGTTTGGTGATTCTTCCTTTAATTGGCTTGAAAGTCTTTTGCTGTTTTCAGATGAAGGTTGATTTAGCTAATTAACAATCTTGTGGGTTCCATCTTGTCCTGTAGCTGGAAATGAAAATGACTTACTCCTAGTTAGTTTGAAAGAAGCTAAAGGAAATCTAAGTCTGGAAATGGCTATTACAAACTTTACCAAAATGAATTTAAAGAGTTAACAAATGTTTTTGTGTAGAGAGGCAAGGTTGAGTTTGTTTGTAAATAACACTATATGTAAATATAGAAAGAACATTTGTTGACCACACAGTGTACTAAGTGCTTAGGTAGAAATTGGAAGACATAAAAGTATATGACATGGATCAAGACCTCAAGGAATTTGATAATTTAAAAATATAAAGCTCACTCTTATATACATTTACACCCTCATCATCACTTAGGACTTTTCCAAAAATCTCCAGATTAGTCTTTCTTCTGTCAGTTCAGTCCAACTTTTTGTAATGTATTCCGAAAACACAGGTTATATGCTACTACTCAAGCTTAAAAACTAACACCTCCCAGCCACTACAAGAGATTGAAACTCACCCTCTCAGGATGCGTATGAAGCTCTCTGAGGCCTGGCTGGGGCCACCTCACCACTGCCCAGGAGTACAAGGATGTTTTAACATTTTAAAACCAGTCAACTTAATTCACCATATTAATAAACTAAAGATAAACCATATGATCATCTGGATAAAAGTACAAAAGTATTTGAAAGAAATATAATGTCCATTAATAATAAAAAATATCTCATGGGCTGGCCCCATGGCCGAGTGGTTGAGTTCGCGTGCTCCGCTGCAGGCAGCCCAGTGGTTGGAATCCTGGGCGCGGACATGGCACTGCTCATCAAACCACGCTGAGGCAGCGTCCCACATGCCACAACTAGAAGGTCCCACAACGAAGAATATACAACTATGTACCAGAGGGGTTTTGGGGAGAAAAAGGAAAAAATAAAATCCTTGAAAAAAAAAATATCTCAGCTAACTAGGAATAAAAGTAAACGTCCTCAATCTGATAAACAGCATCAGTGAAAACCCGCACCTAATAACACACTTCATGGTGAGAAACTGAATGCTTACTCCTCTCAGGTCGAGAACAATGCCCTGGTGCTCCTCTCGCCACTTCTATTCAACATCATATGGAGTTTCTAACCAATGAATAAGGGGCAAAAAGGAAATAAAAACATCCAGATTGGAAAAGAGGAAGTAACACTATGTATTTGCAGACTACATGATGGTCTATGCAGAAAATCCAATGGAATCTACCACGCATACACAACACACACACACACACACAGACACAGACACACACACACACACAAGAGCTACTAAAACTAGAAAGTTAATTCAGCAAGTCTACAGAAAACAAGGTCAGCATACAAAAATCAATTGTATTTTTATATTAGCAATGAGCAATTGGAGCTTGAAATTTAAAAACAATATCATTTAAAATAGTATCAAAAACTTTAAAATGCTAGGAGAGAAATCAAACAAAATGTATAAGATATGTGCATAGAAAACTGAAAATCTGGCTGAGAGAAATTAGAAGAAAATCTAAATAAATAGAAAGATATACCTTATTCATGACTAGAAGATTCAATATTACGAAGGTGTCAGTTCTCCCAATTTTGGTCTATAGCTCTAATAATTCCAGTCAAAATCTCAATAGAATTTTTAATAGATACTGACTAACTGATTGTAAAATGTATATGGAAACACAAATCACCTAGAATAGCAAAACACTTTTGAAAAATAATCATAAGATTGTAGGGTTCATGCTACCTGATTCAAAAATTTATTGTAAAGCTACATTAATGAAGACAGTGTGGTAATGGCTTTAACATAGACTGATATATCAATGGAACAAAAAGTGAGTCCAGAAATAGCCCCACACATATATGGAAAATTGGTCTTTGACAAGGATGTAATGCATAATAATAGAACAAAATAGTCTTCTACAAAACTTACCAGAACAATTTTATGCCAAAAAACAAAGTTTATCCATGCCTTGCACCATTCACAAAAATTAATTCAAAATATATGGTAGACCTAAATGTAAAACCAAAATGCATAAAACTTTTAGAGAATGAGTTACAAAAAATCTATGGCTTATGATAGTAAAGTATAATCTATAAAAGTTGATGAATCGGACTTTACAAAATTTAAAACATCTGTTTTTCATAAGACAGCATTAAGAGAATGAAAAGATAAACCATACACTGGGAAAAGTATTCACAAACATACCTAATAAGAACTTGTATGCAGAATCTATAAGGAACTCTTAAAGCTCAACATTAAGAAAATAATCCAATAAAAAAATTGATACAAGAGTTGAACAGGCATGTCAAAGAAAATATAGGGATGGCAAATGAGTACATTAAAACACACTCAAATTATTAATCATCAGGCAAGCACAAATAAAAACCACAATAAGATCCTACTACAGATCTTGTAGAATGGCTAAAATTGAAGACTTTGACCATATTAAATGTTAATGAGGAGGTAGAGAAGCGAACTGTCATATTCCACTGGTGGAAAAGTACTTTAGAAAACAAAGTTGCATGTTCTCAACTCCAACATACATCTACCATATTATCTCAGCATTTACCCATGAGAAATGAAAGCATATGATAATACACAGAGTTATATATGAATATCTGTAGCACATTTTTTATTAGCTAAAAAATGGAAATAACCGAAATGTATCTTAACAGGTGAATGGATAAACTGTGATATTTCATACAATGGAATAGTATTTAGCAATAAAAAGGAAAGAACTATTGACACATGCAAAGATGTGGATAAACCTCAAAATAATTACGCTGAGTTAAAGAAGCAAGACTAAATACATACTGAAATATTCCATTTATATAAAATTATAAGAAATTTAAAATAATATAAATGATTGAAAGCAGTTTAGTGGTTCTTCAGGGATGGCTGTGTGGGCATCAGTCAGAGAGAGATGAGAGGGCAGGATTAAAATAGCTGTAAGGAACGTTTTCAGAGTGATGGGTGTGTTCACCATCGTGATTGTGGTGATGGTCTCATGTTGTAGATATAGATCAAAACTTAACAAATCAAACACTTTAAATATATACTGTTTGTATGTCAATTATGCTTAAAGCTGTTAAAAAATAGAAATGGGTCCCATTGACTAACAATGGCGATATTTGAACAAAATGATGCAGATGCATAGAAGAGTGTAGACGAATGGGAAGCAGACAAAAATGGTGTTTTGATTGTCTGAAAAGGGACTATTGCCTCTCTCTCACTGGGTTGAAAAAAAATGGTAAGAAGTATGAATTCCATGGACGAGAGTAATTGGGAATACAAGCTCTTTTGTGGGACAAGGGAGGCATAGCTCTTCGTGAAACAAGACTATGATCATGGCTTTTTCATAAAGGAAACTTTCCATCAAGGTAACGGTGGTTTTATAAGCAACTGGAGTATGCTGTCAGAAAAAGAGAAGAGATTTTATAGCCATAAATACCTGAATTTGAAATTTTTGTGAACTAATCGAGTTACGGAAATTCTTGAGCATCAGCTTGGTGATATGAACAATTATGATAGTAATAATTATCTCATGAGGCTGTTGTGAAAATTTTTTGTCAGTTTTCCTTAAACAGAGAAACAGTCCTGCTGAGCAACAGCTATAGAATATAATCGGCATAGCTCCCAACCAACTACAGTCAACCTCTGCCAAACACGAGGCGCCTTAAGAGCCCGTCTCCTACCAAGAATGCCATGTAGAAGTTGCTTTGCTCCTTTAGGTGTGGTGTCTTGTGTCCATGATGTGTATACCCACAGTCCCTGTGTCCACCAAGCTGTGGTCCCACTCCAGCCCCACTGCAGATCACATGACCCTCTCTGTTCTATCATCAATCTGCACCACAATCTACCAGCGGGAGGAGAATCAGCCAGCCACAGCTCTCTTTCTTTGGACGCTGTCTCTCTTTTTGACTGAGGACATGGCCCAAACTAAAAATACATCCTTTTCCTTTCTCGAATTGCTACAAGCAAGCAAATATGACCACTGTGTGTAGCTCCCTACTGTCATGCATATCCCATCAGATTGAATTCCGATTAGACATAAATTTACAACGTGCCCTTGAAAATTATGATTTAGGCACCCAGTCCACAGTGGGTTAATAATCCTTGGCCAACCCACACATTCTTTGGAAAAATCTTACTCCCCAATGACAGGACTTGAAGTTATAACGTTCGTAGCTGCTGAGCTGAATTTGTGGGTCTAAGAGAGGTTTGGCATAGGAAACTTCAGGGGCCTTTCCAATGTTATGCTCTAGTCTTCAGTCATTTCTCAGGTCCAGACACCTGGGACTTTCTCTTATTCTTCACCTCTGGTTCCGAAGACTAAATTTGCTGCCTCATAGTGTATTTCTTGGAGATCTCGCCTCATGACTGGTTCAAGAGGAGGACACAGTCTTTCCTATTATGTCCTCCTTTTACTCTTTCAGGCCTTTCCTTGCATGAGTCTTAATTCTAATCAGTGAAGGATAATAGGTTTAAGAAATGTAGCATACATGGAGAAATAATAAAGTTATAGTCCCAAGCACCTGACTCCCATCCCAAATGGCAACTGGAAGCCTCTTCAGATTTCTCCCAACTTTTAACTCTGAAACAGGAATTCATCAAAGGTCTTACTCCTCGTCCTCTTCTTCTTCAGAATAGGTTGACTTATCTTTCTTTTAAGGTCCTTCCTTTTGCCACAAAGATAACCATGAAGCAGAACAGAACATTCCCTCTGGCCTCAAGTGGTGGATTTCTATCTCTGAAAACCACTAGATAAGCTTCTTGACTAAGAATTTTACTGGCTTCATGCCTTTTCTGGAAATGATCTATTCGAGGAACATTCTCACAAATTAGAAGGACATTAGTTTTGTTCATAGTACTCATGATGGCCAATATGTTACATTTTCTTCATGATTGTTTGGTTAAATTTATAATATGTATATTTTCTGAGAACAGGAACTCTGTCAACTTTTGTTCATCTCTGTGCCATAGCATTAGCACAGTTAATGCCCTTAAGTTTTAAGAAATATTTATGACGGAAAGACAAATGAATAAAAATTCGTGACTGTTAAATTATAGATGGACCCAGAAATGGTTGGATAAATAAGTTTTCTTGTAAATGGAAAGATATTCCGTGCTCTTGGATTGGAAGAATTAACATCGTTAAAATGTCCATACTTCCTAAAGCAATCTATAGATTCAACACAATCCCTATCAAAGTTCCAACACCATTTTTCACAGAAATAGAACAAAGAATCCTAAAATTTATGTGGAACCACAAAAGACCCCGAATAGCCAAAGGATTCCTGAGAAAAAAGAAGAAAGCTGGAGGTATCACACTCCCTGATTTCAAAATATACTACAAAGCCATAGTAACCAAAACAGCATGGTATTGGCACAAAAACGGACACACAGATCAATGGAACAGAGCTTAGAGCCCAGAAGTAAACCCACAGATTTATGGACAGTTAATATTCAACAAGGGAGCCAAGAGCATACAATGGAGAAAAGAGAGTCTCTTCAATAAATGGTGTTGGAAAAACTGGACAGCCACATGCAAAAGAATGAAAGTAGACCATTCCCCTATGCCATGCATAAAAATCAACTCAAAATAGATTAAAGAATTGAATGTAAGACCCGAAACCATGAAACTTCTAGAAGAAAACATAGGCAGTACGCTCTTTGACATCAGTCTGAGCAGCATATTTTCAAGTCCCATGTCTGACTAGGCAAGGGAAACAAAAGAAAAAATGGACAAATGGGACTACATCAAACTAAAAAGCTTCTGCACAGCAAAGGAAACCATCAACAAAACAAAAAGACAACCTAACAATTGGGAGAAGATATTTGCAAACCATATATCAGATAAGGGGTTAATATCCAAAATATACAAAGAACTAACACAGCTCAACAACAAAAAAACCAACAATTCAATTAGAAAATGGGCAAAAGATCTGAACAGAGATTTCTCCAAAGAAGATATACGGATGGCCAAAAGGCATATGAAAAGATGCTCAACATCATTAGCTATCAGGGAAATGCAAATCAAAACTACAATGAGGTATCATCTCACTCCAGTCAGAATGGCTATAATTAACAAGACAGGAAACAACAAGTGTTGGAGAGGATGTGGAGAAAAGGGAACACTTGTTCACTACTGGTGGGAGTGCAAACTGGTGCAGCCACTATGGAAAGCAGTATGGAGTATCCTCAGAAAATTAAGAATAGATCTACCATATGATCCAGCTATCCCACTGCTTGATATTTACCCAAAGAACTTGAAAACACAAAGGCATAAAGACACTTGCACCCCCATGTTCACTGCAGCATTATTCACAATAGGCAAGACGTGGAAGCAACCGAGGTGCCCATCAAGGGACGAATGGATAAAGAAGATGTGGTATTTATACATGATAGAATACTACTCAGCCACAAGAAATGATGAAATCTGGCCATTTGTGACAACATGAATGGACCATGAGGGTATTATGCTTTGAGTGAAATAAGTCAGAGGGAGAAAGTCAAATACCATATGATCTCACTCATAAGTAGAAGATAAAAACAACGACAAACAAGCACATAGCAACAGAGAATGGATTGGTGGTTACTATAGGGAAGGAGGGGAGAGAGGATGGCAAAAGGGGTGGTTAAGCTCACATGTGAGGGGATGGACTATAATTAGTTTTTGGGTGGTGAACATGATGTAATCTACACAGAATTCGAAATATATTATGATTTACACACAAAAATAAACAAATGAAGATAAATAAAATATCTAAAAAACAGTTTTCTTGTGAAGTAACATTGAGAGCTAAATGGAGAAAGCATTGTTTGAACTGGTAAATAGAAGATAAATGGATAGCACAGGCTATAAGAGCATTGGCTACCAGGAGGGAACAAAAGAGAATAGAGAAAGTGGAGAGAGACACAGATACATAAAGACACACACACCCAAGAGTATATGGACAGCTAGCATATTGTTCTAATTTGTTATAACTTTGATTTTACTTTTTTATGATAAATCAAAACTCACTTTAGCTTCACTCAATGATTATTAAGGAATCTATTCCCAACAATAACATAAGAGACAGAGTAAGACAAAGTCTTCCTTTATTCCCTTATTTTGCTCCATTTCAGTCCAAATAGGTTAAAATGAGATAAGTAAAGGAGAAGGCAGAGAGGAAAAAATATTTGTTTGTTTGTTTTTTTTGCCTTGCAAAGTAAAATCTTCAAAGGAAGCATTTTGGAGAGCGAACCATCGGAAGACCTTTGACATTAATTAACTCAGCTACCTGGGGAAAAAAGAGTCAGTGTCCATCACAGCCAGATTCTGCAGACAAAATGGGAGGAGCGGAAGGAAGCTCTGCGTTGCTCTGAAATCACATTCCAATTCTGAGTGTAACTAGTAAGAGTGGCAGGAGCAGAACATTGGGTCCAAACGGCTGGCCATGTGGATTCACTCCAGGACATTTCTGGCTAATTCATTAACGCTGCATTACGAACTCTTGATAATGCAGTTTATTTCTTTTGTGGTTAACTGCACCGGCTCATTTTCAATTTGTAATTTTTATTTTCCTCCATAATTATCCCTTGAAACAATTCGTAATTTAATGGAAAGAAAATTGGCCTGGGCATCAGAAAAATAAGGTCTGTTATCCTTCTACCAAAACCTCTTCTCTAACTTGAGGAAAATGACTTCACTATTTGAGACTCAGTTTCTTCTTTCATTTGCCTATTCACTCCTTCCACAAATATTTCTTCATCTGTAAAATAAGATTTAACTACAATGTCCTATATATCCTAGGGCATTTTCCAGTTCTTGAATACAATGTTTTCCCTCTTTGTTTCTGATTATATTTCCTTTCCCTAAGCTACAAACTTAAGGCTCTACTTTAAGGAGCCATCAGGACGATTACTTCATTTCTCCAAATGCACCCTATTTCTTCCCTAATTTTCGCTTTCCTTCCCTATAGTTGATTGGCCTTCGCCTCTGTGTCCTCATTCACATCCCTGCCTGATCCACTCATCTGCTCAATCATTTCGAGACCAAAGGGAGGTACATTCAAAAGTAATTTAAAAACACAAAAAGCAACATAAAATGAAAGATTATTATGGCTTCCAAATTAAAGCGATAAAGAAAAAGACACTCAGACACTCTGAAAATCTAATATTCCTGATCGAATTTCTCCAGTTGAGCTCTTACGTGAATAACTAGGTCAAAGCAGGTGCCGAGACACTGGATGAGGTTCCACACCGCAGGTCTCTCAAAAATACACAGTAGTTTTAGGAGTGCAGCCTTTACTTTTTTGCTGAGGAAGATTAGCCCTGAGCTAACATCTGTGCCAATCTTCCTCCACTTTATATGTGGATGACTGAAACAGCATGGCTGAGAAATGGTGTTAGTTCCACACCTGGGATCTGAACCTGCGAACCCGGGCCGCTGAAGTGGAGCTTACCGAACTCACCTATTATGCAACGAGGTCGGTCCCGGGAATGCAGCCTATTTTAAGAAAATATTGATATGCTACCAAGCTACTTTGATTTCAAACATTTTAATTATATTTCCTCAAAATTCTAATGCTAATTATAAAAATCTGTATTCTGACCTCCTGGCAGAAAACCGATTACATTTGGTTTTATATGTAAACCGGTCTGCGTTCCCAGCAGAAAACCTTACCTCCTGCTTCACAAAGAAAATGAAGAGCACCAGACAGTAATTGTCTCTGTTTCTTATTTCATCAGCTACAGCCTCATCTGTTCCCCTTCCTGTCCGGCCTTCCCCGTCTCGGAAGCAGTGGCCTTTCCCTGCTCAGGCCTGGCTCTCCACAGTGCCCTGTATCCCATGCCTTGTAATTGCTCCATCATCTGGCTACATCAGTCCTCAGGCTTTCAGCCTGTTGCTTTAGTTTTTCGCTCCATGCTGACTCCTTACACTACTGCTGAAAACATCCTAGAGTCTCTCCCTTTTAAACAGTGGCTCCCACGGAACAGGCTTGTTCTCAAGCTACAGCCTAATCTCTAACCTTCCCATCACAGCCAAACTTTTTGAGGGGCTAGCATATCCTCACTCATTCACTCTGAAACCAACAGTGATGGGGTTTTCGTCCCCACCACACTCCCAAATCCACCCTTCCTTCCTTCAAGAATCTACCCCACCTGCTGAGTCCAGTGAACACTACTTGCCATTTGCCCTGTTCCAACTCTCAGAAGCAGTTGATATTTTGACCTCTGCCTCCTTCTTGGCACTTCCTCCTTTCTTGACTGTGAAAAGACGTCTACTCCTGGCATTTTTTCTTCCCTTGACATCTATATATTCTTCTCCTAAATAGGTTCTAATTTCCCTGGTTGTGATTCAAAAATTAGTTCCACAATTTTCCTTACAGATTTTTTTCCTCCCTCCCAACACCTTCCCTGTGTATTTCATTAAGTTCATGACGTTGAGTGATATTTCTTCACCCTCCTGAACCCCACAGCTGACTGTCTACCGAAGATATTCACCTGAATTTTGCATGGTCTCCTCAAAATAAAAACATTGTCCCCTATTGCAAACAATGTCACTTCCCCTCCAGATCTCCTCTCAACACGTCTTACCAATTGCTTTTAACGTTTTCTATATAGCGCCCCCACAAAGGCAAGCTTTCAACAGCCAGGACCTGTGGCTCCTCTTGAGGACAACTCTGTGGGTCCTTTGAGCCACTCTGCCTGGAAGTGAACAGAGCCAGACCTGCCTGGGAGATTGCCAACCATTCGCCTGCACAGCTGTTCACTGATCACTGTGAACACAGGCATATGAAAGCCTAGAAGCCTTAGTACTCCAGAAATCCCCTGCAGGAACTCAACGTGAGATTACATCCTTGCTGGGCTTTTCCCACTCCTGACCTGCTTCCCCTACTTCCTTATTAGTCTCCTCTGGATGCACTTCCTCAATAAATCACTAATACTCAAATCCTTTACTCAGGATCTGCTGCTGGAGAACTCAACTCAAGACACACTGTTACCAAGAATGTCAATTCTCTTCTTCTTTTTGGTTAATGATATCATGATCACCCCTTTTTTTTCCAAGGTAGAAATTTAGGAGCCACCATCAGGTACCTCAGTCTGGACTATACAAAATAGTTTTAACTTATTTCCATGACACCAGCCCTCACAGGTCACATTCCTCATCTACTCTGCTGCCAGAGTAACATTTCTAAAGCATAGAAGTGATCATGCCACTCCTCAGGTTAAAATGGTTCAATGTCTTTCCATGGCCATCTAAATGAGACGGACAGTCCCTAGAATCGTACACAAAGCCTCTCACGGTCTGACTCCTACATCCTCCCAGCAAGTATTTGTTAAGTGTGGTGTGCAAGTGAGCAAGACAGACGTGATCCACACCTTCCTGAAGTTTCTACTCAAATGAGGGTGGTACAGAATTAAACAAGTAATGATAAACATACTAAGGGCTATTACTTGTAAAAGTGCAGGTTACTGTGGGAACTCACAGTAAGAAAAATAACGAAGTTTGCATTGGGAAGAAGCTTCTTAGAAGAAGAAACTTTTAGCAGAAATATGAAGGATGTGTAGAAGTTGGGCTGGCAAAGAGAAGAGGTCAAGCATTCCAGTCCAGATGGGAGGAACATGTGTTAATCGCCTGCGTGGAAGACAGCAGGTGAATTTAATGAGAAGACTAACATTTATTGATTACTTACTATGTTTCTAGGACTCTTCTATGTGTCTACTATATTTGTAATCTCACTTAATCCTCATAGTTATCTTGTGATATTATTTTTCCCATTTTTCGATGATAAGATTGAAATACAAGTTTCTTCATCTGTAATATTTTCCAAGATCACCCAACTAACACACGGCAGAGCCAGGATCTTAACCATTACACCCTATTTCCTCCTCACTCCTGCTCTTCAGTAATATGGAACTATGTAAAATTTCCAGACTATACCAAGCTCTTTCCAGCTGTAATATCATGCAGAAGCCCATCCTAGCCCCAAAATACACCCATAAAAGTTAAGTTCTTTCCTGTGCTTTTGTGAAACACCGTAGTTTAATCAAATAATAGTATACTAATAGACTGAATTCTCAAGTTACAGAGGAAGAGGATATATGTCAGGTAGCCCACTAGATCTCGCCAGAAGAATAGGGTAGGGACTTTGACCTGTTGGGAGAAAATATGCACTAGATGTCTGGGTTGAAAAATAAGGAGGAGGAGGTGATCATTGTTCAGGACTGGAGGTTGCAGAGACCAGAAAGACAAATTTTTCCAACTTTCTAAGTTAGAGTCAGACAATAGTATCTATGCTAGCAAGTCACTGAAAATTGCTTTCAATGACTAACTTAAGATAGTAGCACTAGTTTGGCACGCTAGGCATCAAAGATACCCCAAGGAATCCCAACCCTCGTCTTACCAAACTAGGATGATCTTGTCTAAATAATTCCCACTTCAGCTGGACGCTTCTCCATCTGATCTTAACTCATCCTTCTTCCCACATTACAAGAAGAGAAATGGAAAAAGAAAACGAAAAAATGTTAGAAGAGAAATCCACTCCCCTGCACCTCTCAATTCATTTAGCAAATTAAGTGAATGCTTACATGTCCCAGGCATGACGCTAGGTGGTACAGAACAGTGATGAAAAGGGGACAAGCTCCTCTCTCTGAGATATTCACTCAGCTGGGTGAGCAAGAAGAGTACAGGGTTCTCTGATTACCCATCTCCAAATATCCAGTGCCTCAAGTTGCCTGAGACATCACCAAAGAAGTTTGTTAAATAAATGAATAAATAAATTCTCATAGCCCTTGATCAGCATGATGCAGTAAGATGCAACTGTGCTTCACCCATTACTTGAGAAGCCATTTCCTGAGAATTTCTTTTTCCTCTTTCTCCCCAAAGCCCCCAGGTACATAGTTGTGTATTCTTAATTGTGGGTCCTTCTAGTTGTGGCACCTGAGAATTTTTTTTAAATGTTATACATTCCATATTGCATCCCCATCATCCCATCTCATGCATTTGCCGTGAACAGAGAGGAAAAAATCATTACTGTGACAGAGATCAACTATTATGCTCTTAGAATGCCATAATTAGATCTACATACTCCCTTTTTAATTTTCTCCGTGCTATTCAGAAACAACTGTTTCACAGTAATTATCATTGACCTTGATATGATCCTCCCTTCAAATATGTTACACTAGATGCATCAATTACCCCAAATTATCAAAATCCCAAAGCAATCGAAAGATAAACAACCAAGGAAAATCATCCATTGAATCATATGACCCAATGGACCCTCTTACAGAAATGCAAATATGTTTTTCCTCGGCTGCCAGAGACAGCAATCTATTTGAAATGCCAAGCTCAGAGTAAGATCCATATTACTGTATTGCAAGCACGTTACTGGTAGTTCTTAACATGCACTAGACTAAGGCTATATTCGTGCAGCTCAAATTCTGGTAGATAATTGCTATCTTGCTAATTTGATCAGTTGGATAATCACATCAACTGGAGCAACAAATATTGGTTTCATTATTATGACCAAATTAAGCAGACTGGACCTAGTCCACTTAGTAATTTCAGCTGCCTTATCCAGTAATGTGCATAGATACAAGGTTAGATAGTAAAAATATTAGCTCAACCATAACAGTGTAAATAGGACTTTCTCAAAACAAATTCATGGTCTTCACGTGCCTATGACTACTTAATAGCACCCTTAGAAAAAAGAGTATTGTACCTATTATGTGTATAATCCAGGTCACAGAATACTTATTTACATAGACTGATGGAATTTGGGACTGAATTCTGTAGAAAAGTGTCTCAGTTTTCTACATCCTTTGATGTGAGTGTCTAGGCTGCCAGCATCATAAAATGATTCAGGAAATAAAATACCACGTTCATCAAGTCTGTAGCAGGAAGGAAACATAAGATTCCTCAATTACGTCTGTTGTAATACTTGTGAACATACAGAGACAGATTTTTTTCCCTAAATTCCAATATTTTAACTAACACTTAACTGGAGTGAAGGTAAAGCACATAATTTTGCCAGTTAAGCCTGGCAGGTGCTTCAGACTTGAACTTTCAGTCCATGTTGAAAATAATATTACTTTTCTGATATTTTTGAAGATTAAAAGAAAAATATGGATTTCTCCTTTAATGCAAATTAACCTAAAGTTATAATTCTGAATCTATGTTTCTAAAAGAAAATTTAGTGCTTGTGCAAGAAGCGAAATGGCTGCCTATATGCCTTCTTTCTTTCCTCAAGAGTCAAAATTAAGCTTTTTTAAATGACAAAGCTCGGAGGATATAGCTTAAAGGGAGGGGCAGGTGGGTCCTCCTCTAGACCTAGCATTGAACTCTAGAACCAGACATATGTTCTAATCTGACATGGAGCTCTGGACGGGCTCTGTACATGTGATGCTGTTCCCTGGAGGAGCCAGAGAGGAAGTGTGCTCAGCGGGCACGTACCGCTCCAGCAGGTACAGGGTACGAACTGAACTCAGTATCTTGAGTTCTGAAAAAGGGCAGAGAGAGGCCAAAAGTGAGGGAGCAACTGAGTGTCCTCCTGTAAGGAATCAGCAGAGGAGGGAACAAGCATTCTCCTTAATGAAGAATTAATTCCCTGTGTACAAAAAGACACAACTTTCTTAAGAAAAGCTTAGTAGATAACATATAGTACGGGAAATGGTCTTATAGGAGTATGCACAAGATTCCATGTCAGTACAGAGCATCTATTCTAAACTGGGAGTGCAGGTAGGAAGGATGTGATGACATAATGCTTAATTGTATTATAATTACCTAAAAAAAAATAAATATTCTATTCCAGGCATATTTTACAGATGAAGAAACTAAAGCTCAGACAGTATAACTTTCCCAAATCTCAAACACATAGTATCAGGATTTAAATTCCAATTGGTCTGATTCTAAAACTTCTGCCTTTAAGCCACATGTATGCTTTCTTAATGCCAAAGAAAATTATCTTTTAAATTGATAATTTATAAAGCTTTAAGTGTTTAAAACACGTTTTTAATGATAAGTTAGGGAACAAAAATTTAATGTCTCACTGCTGTCAAATTTAGAGCCAATCCTGAACGTATCACAATAAAAACAACTGGATTAAAACAAAGATTACTTTAAGAACAGGGAATGAAGTAGCTGAAAAGAAAGTACTTTAACGGTGCGTGACTTTGGGCAGTACAGCATAACATCCACCAAGCTACACTCTGCCTCCCTCCTCACCCTCTACTACCCAGTAGGATTCCCCTCAGCCTCAGAAATGTCTCCAAATGTTTTCTTTTCTGCTCCCACCATGTAACAACGGCCTATTCCTCCTGACTCAGGGTCAATTACCCCTGCCACAATTGTGACTCCTTTCTTTCTTACTAGTCTTTGCCATCAGGGGCTCAGAGTAACTGAGTAGCAGCCATAGATTAAAATTTAATGGGAATCTAACCATGTGCCCTGCTAGAGGGTTCCTCTTCTGAGAAGCAATCTCAAATCCAGGAGTTGTAATCCAGGATGTGCAAATTTCCCCAAGAGGGTCATGGGGAGCATAGCCATTCATACTTCAGCCCCTCGGGTCCTGGGTCAATGTATTCTACCTACTGGGGACACACATCATATGATGATTATTGATTTAAAGTGTATACTGTGTCTTGTAGGATGATACCACATTCCTTCAGCTAGCCCCTCAGCTCTGCTTTCAAAGAGGTTATTCCATCATTCTATGAGGCCAGAAGCTGTAACTATAGAGCAAATATTCGGAAAGCCCTTTTAAGTGTTGTCTGAGGCTTTGTGGGCAGGAAAGGCAGAGCCGCAACAAAAATGTCAGTTCTGATCAAAATCAATCAACTCATCACCAAGTTGGCTGGCTGACGTCCCTGAAGGGTGGAGCTGTATCAGGGGCCCAGCTCAGGTTTTTGTTTATATTTGTCAGGTTGTCAAGTTGGCAGTGGCAATAGCTTCAGTGAGTTGGCTCCACACACAGCCTCCACCTCTGCCGCCATTTCTTCTCTGATCACAAGCCCACTGTGCCAGCACCAGGAGTGGCTGAAGACAGAGGCTGGCTGATATCAGCCAGCCACTCATATCCTCCCTTTACTTTTTAGGGCCTGTTCTGTGAAGGATGGTTTCTGGTGATACTGACCTTTGTTCTCACTCCCATGGCCAATCCACGTGCCTCCTTCTCAGATTTCCTGGTCATTGTCTTCTAATCTTTCTTCTTCCAGGTCTCTAAACAACCAGCCTAGTCATTCCCATGGTCCAAGAGTCCATATGTATTCTTAACTTAGGCTGTTTCTCTTCCCAAACAAAGTGGATGACCAGGTACACCACCTGACGCTCTTCACACTGGGAGGATTTCTCCTCATCTCTGCCTTTTGAGGCCATGCCTGAGCAGGGCTGTAATGCAACAGCAGTTCACTTTCAGCTCCCGTCTGTAGACCAAGCCAACCCAGTCAGGAATCCACTTTGGATTTTTTCCTACTCCATCAGAACCCAGTGTGAGCCAAGGGAGTGGTATGTCCAACAGTGATGAATGACAGGGGGTTTAAGCCACTTGTTCATGCAACTTACATGTGCTCTCTGGCCCTCCTCATGCCCCACCCCAGATGTATGACTTACCATCTTATGAATTTTTGCTGCTGTTCCCCATGTCCCCAACACACACACGTGCACATGCACACACACACACACACACACAACCTTATGAACTGTCCTTATGGACATTTCTGGCAACGTTGTCGTTTGATGTCCCATGGTTAGATGTGTCATATCTACCAAGCTTAGTGGGTTGCCAGCCACTATTTATTTGAATGGTGTTGAATTTACTGCTTTACATGGCATGGCACTGCTCTAGAAGTCTAGAGTCTATGTTGAAATTTTCCAAGTTGACTGTGACATAAAATTCACATGGCATCTTTTCCCACCAGAGTTACCACTAATAACATAAAGTCTGTCAGGGAGTCTGGTGCAAATGTCAGGGCTGCTGGCAGCACCTACTCCAGAGTCCTTTTTCTTTAAGCCTCACTTAAAGACTACAGCTTTCCTTGTCACTCAGCGAAGTTGTTAATGTAGTGTTCCCAAGTATATTATACCATCTCCCAAATCCAAAATGATCTACCAGTCATTATATACCCTTCTTAGTAGTGGAAGGTCTGAGATGCGATCATTCATACTTTACGCTGAAAGGGCTATTTCAGCATGCTTCAGATTACTCAACTCCTGAAACTTTCACTGATGTCTCAAGCCCATGAATTTTCATAGAATTAATCTCACACTTACTGGAGCTCATATACGCCAATATACCTGTCATTTCCTTTCATCTGATCTTGAAATGATATTCTGGGGAATCTGCTCAGTAGAAGTCCCTTTGGACATAGAACACAAGAGTTAATATAGCTCTTTAATACAACTATAAATGTATACTGCTGCATGCCCTAGAAGAATGTAAACTATTTTCTGGACTAAAGATAGAAAAGAATGCATTCTTCAAATCAATGAGCCGAGAAGTTTGACAGATATAGTCAATACGTAGATTTTTTCCATGAGTAGAAAGTTCATATTTATCATCCAATTATCAAACTTCCCAAAATGTTAAGAATCACTGTTCCAAGAAAATTATCTACATATTGCCCAGTACCACCAAGTTCTACTAAAGCTTCAAAATCTTTTTGACATTCTAAAAAGCATAA